>NC_065448.1:165141680-165444669 GCF_917563875.1 Diabrotica virgifera virgifera
TACAACCTATGATTGTTGGCATTTTCCATGGAAATAACAAGCCTCTAGATATAAATGAATTTTTGGAGCCTTTTGTTGAGGATGTTAAGCGGCTGCAATCAAATGGACTCTGTGTTAATGGGCATATGATTCACATAAAAATTAGATGCTTTATCTGCGATTCACCTGCACGGGCATTTATTAAAGGTATCTGTTTTTTTTAATTATTGCTTAAATTGACTAGTTTATTTTACAGGTGTAGTCAATTTCAATAGGATTAATGGATGCCTTAAATGCACTACTGAAGGCGAATATTCTTATCTTTCTCGAACTGTTGTATTTCCTGATATAAAATGTCCTCTTAGAACTGATGCAAAATTCAGAAGTAAACATTATGGTAAGCACCATAAAGGGCAAGAGTCACCAATTTTGAAAATTTCCGAAGTTGACATGGTGCAGGATTTTATAGTAGCAGATGAACTACATCTTTTAGAGCTAGGTGTGATGAAGCGTTGTCTAACAGGATGGAAAGATGGTTCTATGGGTTTCTCAAGTAAGCTATGTGCTCGTGATATTGAGAGGATCTCCAAACATATAATATCTGTGAAACTTCCATCTGAAATTCATCGTTCCACAAGAGGATTAGATTGCCTGGCATACTGGAAAGGAGTAGAATGGCGCAATTTTCTTAATTATATTGGAATTGTTATTTTAAAAGATGTGTTGAACACTGACGTTTATAAACATTTTTTACTTCTTTTTGTTGCTGTTAGAATATGTTCTTCTGACATGTATGCTGAAAATCGTTCGGTTGCCCAATTAATGTTTGAAAAATATATAGATGATTTTAAGATTATTTATGGCGTACAATTTATTACAAGCAACATTCATAACTTAGAACATGTGGTTGATGATGTTAATAGATTTGGACAACTTTTTACAATATCTACGTACCCATTTGAGAATACATTATTTCAACTAAAAAAATTATTGCGCCAAGGAAATAACAGTTTGCAGCAAATTGTTAATAGAATTGGCGAAAGAAATTTAATATTGAGCAATGATACAAAAAAGACAAGTTTACAGCCAGAAATTAAGAAAAGGGGGAATGTTATCAAGTGCTACATTTATTCTCATAATTTTTGTTTAAGTAATGTTTTCAAAAATTCATGGTTTTTAACAAATGACAATGACATTGTTCAAATGAATTCTGCATCAGAAAAAGGTGGTAAAATATTCATACATGGAAAATCTGTTAAGAAAAAAGAAGATTTCTTTAGTTATCCCATTCGATCATCAAATTTACACATATATATTTGCAACATTACAAATTTAAATAATATGAAACTTTATTTGCTAGAGAATGTTGTTTGTAAAATGGTTGTTATAAAATACAATGAAAGTAAAATTGTTTTTATTCCTCTTCTACACACTATTAAAAATAAACAAAACTTGAATGTAAATTAAAAAGTTTTTTTAATAAAAATGTTCTTTTAGTCCGTGTCTGTATCATTATTATCTTCCTCTTCAACCTCGTCATGTTCTATTATAGCATCTTCACCGTCAGCTTCATATTTTTCCATACCATATTCATCGTTATCTTCATCATATTCTTTTTCTTCATTAAATGATTGCTCATTTTCATAAAAAATTTCATTTTCGCCTGAAATAATAATTTTTATGTTATACATTTTTTTAATATAGGTACCTTTACCTTGTCTTTGAGCAACACCTTTTCTGTTTCCACTTAAACGTTGTTTTTTAACCATTGATTTTTTTCTTCTATGTATTGAAGATTGGCGGATGCCTCCAGTTAAACTACGCTTCTTTGCATTTCTTGTAATTCCAATTATAAATTTTTTCAACAAAGCCTTCGAAAAATCTTTATTGGAACTTTGGACTATTGTAAAAAACACTTCTAAAATATTTTTGCAATTTTTAATACAACATTTTTCAGTGTTGCTTCTACTTCCTCCCGTCCACGAACACTGCACCATAAATTTTTTCTCAAAAAAATAATCTACAATACTATAGCAGGTATCCAAACCATTACTAGTATCAGGAATATTACCAATAATTTTTTTAAAATAATTTCTCTAGAAAACAGTATCAACATTAAATTTAAAAGATTAAATGAAAACTGAAATAATATAACTTACTACTTTCTTTTCATAATTTGGATCTTTGAGATTTTCCTCTAATTGACTTAACTCCTGTGAGGTTGAAACGGCATGAAATTCAAATTGAATATTGTCATCATCCTGATGATTGTTTTTAAAATTCTGCATTGCTGACAATAATTTGGCATCAAAATCTGATTTAATTGCCGCAACTGCCTTCACCAACATATCTTTTACGCTCTCTGTTATATCATTTTTAAACTGATTAAATTTTTGCTCAATGTCATTCAACTTGTTAATAATGTCGTTTTTACTTTCTTCTCCAATCAAAGGCTTATAATTAAGGGTGCAAAAAAAAAGTAATTAAAGTAATAATTTTAAATGTTTCCAATAAAAACTTACCTGTTCGATGACATTTAAAAACTGCGCATTTGCAATTGCTTCAGGAGAAATAATTGCCTCATCCGAAAAATTGGTTTCCAAAATTATATTTTCGCTTTCAACAACAGGCTTAGGAGTTTCTTCCGGTATGATTGGTTGAAACGAACAAAATTTTGACGATGATGATGCAAACAGAGTTTCAAAATTTTGTTGACTAGTGACCTTTTTTGTGTTTCTTACTTTATTTTTTTCTTTCATTTCTCCTAAAACCTCGGAATCAGTTGAAGACGTTGCCGAACCTCCCGACATTTCTAAAAGTTCAGTTTCAGCTGCAATGCGATTTTTATAATAATTTCTTTTGATGCGACATATTATTTTATTCCACGTAATGTCTGGAGTAGAATTGACATCCTTTATCAGATTTTTCACGTTTTTTGGTGGCCAAAATAAAATTTTGTTTTTTATCCACTTGTGTGGAACAACAGTTAAGACCGACCTTCCAGCTTCTATCGTCTCAACGATTTTAAAATGGGGTTCTGTAATAAATTAAACTAATTAAAATTTCAAATATTAACTACAATATTACATAGGTACATAAGTAGAAAAAAAGAAGTTTTAAATTTCATCCAATGCATAGGCAACTCATATTACGTTCTTATAATAATAAAAGTATACTTTTTATTTACCCATTATTTTAATTAGAAGATTTGTAACTTATTAGTAGTTTGTTAATATCAGTCTCCTTATATAAATAAATATATCCCAGGTTTATTCTAATTATTTAAGACCAAAATATTTCATAATTTAATAAGTTTAATACTAAATGTAAAAAAATAATTAACCTAACTTTTTTTAAATGTATAATATTGATAATTATTAATATCCATTTTTACAAACACTTTGTATACTTAAAGAATAAATAATAAACAACGTACTTACCTGGATTACACCTATTCATTTTGACTTAAAACTTACGCAAAAATCACTATAAAAATAGGAAAAACAAATAAATTTTGATCTCCGTTTACAGACAAGACAGTATTTTCGCGGTAAATCCCAGGAGTGTTTTGTTCTGCTAATAATCAATCTCAATTCAGCTAAAATTTAGTGAATGTGGCGTTTGTTTACTTTTGCAGAAAGTATTCAGAAGTTATTCAACTAAAATTCCGATAATTATTTTCAGCTTTTGTTCGACAAATAAACAGCGCTTCTTCAAATTTATTTCAGCTGTTGTTCAGCTTCCAAAGCATTTCATTTATACAATAAAATACACATTTTTGGTAAGTGCCAGATTAGCTCAGTGGGATAGGCAGTGATATATGGATCGAGAGGTAGCAGGTTCAAATCGCACAGAAGACACTATAAAATAAAAAAAGTAAGTATTACGATTTTAAATAAAATAATAAAATAAGTGTGAAATTGAAGTTAAAAGAAAGCTAATGTCGATAATAAATCGTAATAAATATATAAAAAAAAAACATTTTTGTTTTATTTATAAAAAGCTGAAGAAGAGTTGAAAAATAGACTGTATAATATCTGCAAAAGCTACTTTTCAGCAAGGAAACAAATTATATAACACGTGAAAATTGGTCAAAAGCAGCTGAACAAAGGCTGAAAGTAAAGCTGTTTAGAAACTGAATAAGTATTTCTTCATTTTGCAGAAGTGGTACAGTAGCAATATGAATAGCCATATAAAAGTTGAAGAAGCGCTAATAAATGCTACTTTATTCAGCTTTAAGCTGATTATCTTCTCCTTTGTCGCCTGTTTAGAATCTGAACAGATGCATAAACAAACTAATCGACTACCTTTGTTCAACATGCAAGCTTCTAAAATTAGCTGATGAAACGTTAAATCAACTTAAAATGTTTGTTGGGAAGTATCGTTTAATTTTAACGTTTATTTACACGTTTATTTACATTCTAACGTTTATTTACAAACACCCTGCATTTTGCAGAATGGTAAAAAACAGTAAATTGTTATTATGATTTAACAATGTTTACATTAATAATTTAACTTATATTTGACAGTTGACAGTTATATTGTACCTACTTGTTAGTTTTAGTTCTAATAAATTTTGTTGGCATTGTTGGTTAGTTACATAAATAAATTAAGTAAAAATTAAAAAATTACTTGTGATTTAAGGAAGGTGGACAAACCATATGTATAACATGGGAGTAAAGTGCCTTTTCCCCCCTTGAATGATTACTGCCCTCCGCTACGCGTCGGGCAGTAAACTTCATTCTCAGGAGGAAAAGTAGCACTTTCCTTCCTTGTTATACAAATAGCTATTTCTTCAATAGTAATTAAGTAGTTACACCATCTACAACTTTTTTTTTATTCAGCGCCATTTTTAAAAACTGACTGTCCCATTTGGACATAAGAGTAGTGAATCAGTAGATAGCAGTAAAACCCATCGCAGTAGATATATCCCCACCGCTAAAATTTGCTGCGATAACAGTGAACTGCTATGTGAAACTGCCGCATAACATACACAGCCACATCACGCACTATGCTCTGCTTTTCACTATCACCTATCACTCAAACTAGTTCAAAAGGCTTTGTCCTCTTCAATCTTCTAGTTTGCCCAGTAGTATCGAGGAGCTGGATTTCCTCAATATTCTTGTACTTATTTAAGTTGTTTGTCGGGATTCCTGCTATCTTCTTGATGATTATATCCAGGTTCCATTCCTAGGTCTTAATATTTGTTTATAAAGTAATACCTTATTATGCATGGACAATGTTGACTTTCTTCCAATTAGCCAATACACTTTTTATATCTTTATTTTGGTTATATCTGGTTTTTTGTAGACCACTTTCAGCTGATTCTAAAAAAAAATTAAAATGAACGGTAATTTTTCTATTCTTTACAATTAAAAATCAAAATATTTACAGGTAATACATGCATAAATGATTCGTTTCATAAAGAAAATTGAAAACGGATTTTATAATACTTACATAATTGTTTAAGAGATCCAGCCAGAGCCAAAACTAGCATACTAAACAGTACAGTTGAGTACAGCAAAAAAAGCCACTAATTTCCATTTTTCACCCCCTTATCGATGCATTTTTTTCCAATCAAAATTTTTACTAAATTTTTAGGTTATCTTATGATGAAAATGAAATAATTGATGACTTGATGACCAATGACCACGCGACGCTACATAGATACTCGCGCGGCAAATTTGAAAATGAACGCAAATTGAATAGTAAATGGCCTCTCTTTAGAGTATGGAAAATTTTACCCCTGCAGGAGGACATTGTACTCTTTTCATAGAATATCTTGTGGTAACTTTCCAGCCATAATTTAATCAGATGTTCACGGAATAGAACTTTGATAGTAGAATTCCTGGAATGTTTTGTTGTTAGGGGAAACTTTTATTTTATTTATTCTTGAATATTTCCTGTTGTTAAACATTGTAACCAATAATTTACAAATAAGATTTTCATTACATTACATGAAATCAAAAACATGTTTTGGATATTAAACTATATAGGTAGTTTATAATTGTAATAATTTAATATACAATTTTGAATTAAGATTTAATCTTTTCGATTTAAACTACAGTAAAACTTGTGTTACCGGCCCCCTGCCAACACCGGCCACCTGTACTAACGGCCAGTTTAAAAATTCCCCACACTAATTACAGTAAAACCTGTCAGTAACGGCCGCTAAAAATGAAAAAGCTATTGGCCGATATAGAAAGGTGACCGGTATTGCTAGTTTTTGTAGTCTAGATATAATTGGTTTGGGGAATTTTTAAACTGGCCGTTAGTACAGGTGGCCAGTATCACAGGCTGTACTGTATATCTAGGCTACAAAAACTGGCAATAACGACCACTTTTCTATATCGGCCAATAGTTCTTTCATTTTAGTGGCCGTTAGTGACAGGTTTGACTGTATTTCATTAACGTAAAGTTAACGCAAGTTAATATTTTATTGAATTATTTTGCTATTTGATCCCGTAATTGGTATAATGTGTCCAATATAAGCGTTCATAAAACGTCCGTATTTCGTCCAGTATGGACGTCCAAAGGACGTTCAACGTCGGACGTCCAAAGGACGTCCATATTTATTCCGTCCGAAGGACGTCCAACGTCGGACGTCCAAAGGACGTCCATATTTATTCCTTCCGAAGGACGTCCAACATGGGACGTCCAAAGGACGTCCGTTTATAGTCCATGGACGTTAGGACCAAAAATGGACCTATTTTGGACGTCCAAAGGACGTCGTGTGCTATTATGGACATAACATATATTATATACGTACGGAATTTAGTTCGGCAAAGTGATGACGAAAAAATCAGGAGAAGAACAAAGGTGACTGACGTCATCGAAAGGATAGCCAGGTTGAAGTGGAGATGGGCAGGACACATAGCCAGAATGACAGATGGGCAATGAACAAAGAGGTTATTAGAGTGGAGGCCAAGAGAAGACAAAAAAAGCGTCGGTCGACCGCCTACAAGATGGACTGACGACTTAAGAAAGCTAAATAAAAACTGGATGAGAGCGACGCAGGATAGATGGGGTTGGAAACGAGGGGAGGAGGCCTATGTTCAGCAGTGGACTTTTGAGGCTGGATGAAGAAGAATGACGGTCGCTAATTAAATATTTTTCTCCATCTAAAAAGGGCACAACGTCCCTAAAGAAGTTTTCACTTCAAAAATTTATTTCGTTGAAGCAATGACGGTTGCTAATTTAATACTTTTTCCCCATCGAAAAAGTGCAAAACGTCTCTAAAGAAGTTTTCACTTCAAAAATTTATTTTTGTCGAAACAATGACGGTCGCTAATTCAATACTTTTTCCTCATCTAAAAAGGGCAAAACGTCCCTAAAAAGTTTTCACTTCAAAAATTATTCCGTCGAAGCAATGACGGTCGCTGATTCAATACTTTTTCCCTATCTAAAAATGGCAAAATGTCCCTAAAGAAATTTTCACTTCAAAACATTATTTCGTCGACGCAATGACGGTCGCTAATTCAATACTTGTTCCCCATCTAAAAAGTGTCCAACGTCCCTAAAGAAGTTTTCACTTCAAAAATTTATTTCGCCGAAGCGATGACGGTAGCTAATTCAACACTTTTCCCCTAAAAAGTGCTTAACGTCCCTAAAGAACTTTTCACTTCAAAAATGTATTTCGCCGAAGCGATGATGGTCGCCAATTCAACACTTTTCCCCATCTAAAAAATGCACAATGTCCTTAACGAAGTGTTCACTTTAAAAATTTATTTCGTCGAAGCAATGACGGTCGCGATGACCGTCGTTAATTCAATACTTTTTCCCCATTTAAAAAGTGCACAACGTCCCTAAAGAAGTTTTTACTTCAATAATATTACTATTATTATGTGTACATTATAATAATATACGTACAAAATTTATTTCGTCGAAGCGATGACGGTCGCGAAATCAAATCATTTTCCCCATTCCAAAATATATTTTACATTTATTTCAAATTTAAATACTCCTACACAATTTATATATACAGCGTGTCTACTTGAGTTGGAAACATATGGGAAACTTTTTTATTATTAATTTTACGAAAAAAAGTTATTCTTTATAAAAAGTTCTGCATGCCCCAAAACCTAAGATTCAATCATCAGATATCAAATTTTCTGAATATTATACGAGGTATGTCAAAAAATATGAATTTCGGTCAAGGGTAAAGTACCTTTATTTCTCTCAATATCGAAAATTCTTATGATAAAAAGTTGTTTGGAATTAAAAACTAAGATCAAATATGCAATTACATGCTTCTTATTGAAAAAAAAAATTTTTTTTTCTCAAATTTAAGGATACCCAACATTGTTTTTAATTATTACAAATATGATAACTCGTTTATTATTCATTTTACGAAAAAAAGTTATTCTTCGTAAAAAGCTTTGCATGGTCTAAAATCTAAGACACAACCATGATATATCAACTTTTATTAATTTTATACGAGGTGTGTCAAAAAATATGAAATTCGCTCAATATTATAGCACCTTTATATTTCACAGTATTTCAATTAGAAGGATGTAATTGCATATTGACACATAGTTTTTAGTTCTAAACAACTTTTTTAATAACTGTTTTCAATATTGTGAAAAATAAAGGTACTTTACTCTTGAGTGATATTCATATTTTTTGACATAACTCGTATAAAATTAATAAAATGTGATATCTGTTGGTTGCATCTTCGGCCTTATGACCTACAGAGCTTTTTATAAAGAATACCTTTTTTTCGTAAAAGTAATAATAAAAGAGTTATCGTATGTGTAATGAATCAAAACGAAGTTAGTATCAATAAATTTGAGAAAAATTTGGAAAATATTTTTTTCCAATTAGAAGCATGTAATTGCATATTTGAGCTTAGTTTTTATTTCCAAACAACTTTTCAGAATAAGCATTTTCGATATTGAGAGAAATAAAGGTACTTTACTCTCTTGAACGAAGTTCATATTTTTTGACATACCTCGTATAATATTCAGAAAATTTGATATCTGATGATTGAATCTTAGGTTTTGGGGCATGCAGAACTTTTTATAAAGAATAACGTTTTTTCGTAAAATTAATAATAAAAAAGTTTCCCATATGTTTCCAACTCAAGTAGACACGCTGTACATACACATAATAAATATACGTAAAAAATTTATTTCGCCGAAGAGATGACGGTCGCGAAATAAATCCTTTTTCCCCATCTAAAAATAGGTTTTACATTTATTTTAAATTTAAATACCTCTACACAGTTTATATATACATACATACACATAATACACTCCTGGCCAAAAAAATTGGGACACCTTAAAAATGGGTCATTTTTGATGTCTTGAATCTCCTAAACCTGTTGTCCGATTTTAGTGATTTTTTTAGTATGTTATAGCCTTATTCTTTAAGAATCTCGATGTAGTAATATTGTTGCTAAACATGTAAATGTCATTATATACCGGGTGTAACAATAATACTGTGTTTTTTCCTCAAAGTTCGGAACACCCTGTGGAATATTCTAGCATTTAAAAAATATTGAAATTAAAACTCAATTGTAGCATTAGCCTTTCTTAACATTCTGCTTTATGACTCATTCACTTATATTGGATAATGAAAAAGTTAGGTACTTTGACAACTAGCCATGTTCTTCATCAATACAGGGTGTTTCTAAATAAGCGCGACAAACTTTAAGGGGTAATTCGGCATGAAAAAATAATGACCGTTTGATTTATAAACATTTATCTGCAAATGCTTCGTTTCCTAAATACGGGATGGTGAATTATTTCTTACAGACTGACGATTTATTTATTGCTCTAAAACCGGTTGAGATATGCTAATGAAATTTGGTGGGTTTTAAGAGGTAGTTATTACGCATTTTTTGACGTACAATTATTTATTTTATATTCACCATTGGCATGCATACAGGTCATATAACCCGGCCATGTACCCTGTATGCACGCCAATGGTGAATATAAAATTTTTAGTTGTATGTCAAAAAAATGTAAAATAAATACCTCGTAAAACCTACCACATTTCATTTGCATACCTCAACTGGTTTTAGAGTAATAAATAAATCGTCTGTTTGTAAGAAAAAATTCAACATCCCCTATTTCGAAAACGAACCATTTGCGGACATATGTTATAAAGCAAACTGTAATTATTTTTCATGTTGAATTAACCCTTAAAGTTTGTCGCACTTATTTAGAAACACCCTGTATTGATGAAGAACATGGCTAATTGCTAAAGTACCTAACTTTTTTATTATCCAACATAAGTGGATGAGTCAAAAAACATAATGTTAAGAAATCCTAAGGCTACAATTGAGTTTTAATTTCAATATTTTTTAAATGCTAGAATCTGCCACAGGTTGTTCCGAACTTTGAGGAAAAACACAGTATTATTGTTACACCCGTTATATAATGGCATTTACATGTTTAGCAACAATATTACTACATCGAGATTCTTAAAGAATAAGGCTATAACATACTAAAAAAAAAATCACTAAGATCGGACAACAGGTTTAGGAGATTCAAGACATCAAAAATGACCCATTTTTAAGGTGTCCCGATTTTTTGGCCAAGAGTGTATATAGCATAAGCGATGACGGTCGCGAATTAAATGGTTTTCCCTCTATCCAAAAGTCGCGATGACGGTCGCGAATTCAATGTTTTCCCCTATCCAAAAATCGCACAACGTTCCTCGCCTAAAGAAGTTGTCACTTCAAAAATATCTAATAGTTTTCGATATACAGTCGAACCCGCTTATTGGAATAGCCTTTGTACTAAGCAAAAGTATTCCTATAACCGGGATATTCTCATAACCAATCATTTGTGGCTAGTATAAACGTTTCGGGGCCACAAATTTCTATTCCTTAAAGCGGGATATTCTTATAAGAGGTATTCTAATAAGCGGGTTCGACTGTATTGGAAAAAATCGTTTTTATTTTGTAACTTCAAAGAGCTGTAACTTTTTTTATGTGCATATTTGAGGCCTTTAGAACACAAGGGGTGTAAGTGACAATTTTTAGGAAATTGGATTAAATACAAAAATGGACTCCCAAACACATAGAAAACATGATGGCTTCAAACTTTCTACATAAACTAACATATAAAATGATCCAAAATGATGTGTCATTGAAAACAAGCCAAGTAGTACCTAGCTAGATTTTTTAAATTTGTCTAGAACTTTGAATAGTTGTCTCAAAACTTGGCACTTACACACACCTCTTGTGTTCTAAGGGCCTCATTTGTACTAAGGTAAGTTAGGTTCAATCGCACTATTTTTGGTCTGAGAATATGTGATTTAATTTAAAACCTGCCTTTTTGTTACACCCTGTATATATTTGGAAAATTCACAAAAACTACAAATTAATATTTATTTAATAAAAGTAGGTACATAATGTGTATGATTTATTCACTATACTTATACATTGTAATTAACGTGCTGGCCACACTCTTGTAAAAACTGGCCCAAATTTATGTTATCTGTTATCATAATTTCTCATCAGATTTATGAGGCACTGGTTTGCTCTCTGATATTTATTGGTGGAAGGTGTATCTGATTCTGATTGTCCTACTTCTAACCTTATGCTAATCTTGTCTTAGTTGTACAAGGTAATCTTATCTTAGTTGTTCCTTTAGCAACTTTGTCTATCACGAGATATGGGTTGGGGTGATTACAGCTAAACATGCTATTAAAAGCGTGATGCCACGATTCTGGATTCTGCAGAATTTGTTGTCGTCGGTAACCCTTCCAGAGTAATATTATTGCAATTCCACATGTCAATTGCAAAACATGGATTTTTTGGTGGAAGTGTATGTCCAACCTAGATTGTAATAAAGTAATTGATAAAACTGACATCTTTCGTCTTTTCTGAAGCTATCAATTAACTGGGTCTCCAGGAGTTCGAATACTTAGGAAACCTCTACTGGTGGCACAAACGAAACAGCACAAAATGATTTGATTAAGGTCTTAAAAAATTCATCATCTCTGTACAGTTGCCCTAAACCTAATTGCTGCACTTTACGCCACATTTCTTTACAAAAATGAAAGAAACAATCAAGGCCGCCGCCAGAAAAAAATTTAGGGAGGGTCAAAATCTTTAAGTCGCTTTTCTATTCTAGAAATGAATGAAAGAACTAGAAATATTTTAATATTCATATGTAGGGATTCTTTAAAGACAATCGTAATAAAAGTCCGTGTAATGTTTAAGAGTTTTAATTAATAAAATAGATAACTAAATTATTGATACTATTAAATTGACGAAATGTAAAAGTGTTTGTGTATTTGCGACTAAAATTTTAGGTGTTCTTATTCTTACAAAAAAGAAATGTATTTATAGATAATTTGCGTCTAATCAATGTAATACCCGTCTTAATTCGTCTTTTTCAAAGTGTTATCCCAAAGAACACCTCTGTCGCGTTTATGATGTTAAAATCGACTGACTGCTAATCTTCCCCTTTTCATGGTTTAATTCGCTTTCGTGGGAACTAGCCTATTAAAATTGGTTCAAAGTATGTACCGACCTGCCGACCCTTTCCAATAAACTAAAACTATAAAAATTAGTCAAGCCAGCTACTTGTTTATCTTACCGATTGAAAAATAAACACAACCTTTTCACTAAAACTACCCATCGATTAGATACGCCCACACAGCTGTCCCTAAGGGACGGCCGCTCGTTTTCGTGTTTCTACTAATGATTAAAAAATATATATACATATTATACACGAGTCTCCAAAATTAAGGTAAAATATTTACAGTTCTACACATATATTAATACAGAAAAGATTAATAAGTAAATAAAAACTGTAATCTCCTTCGATCTTGACCAAATTTATTGAGACGGAGTTGTTTTATCTGTAATTATCCAGGGGGGTCGGCGGACCCGCCCTGACCCCCTTGCCGGCGGGTCTGGAAACAATCATAAATTCTAATATTAGGGACTAGTCGCCTAAAGGTGTTAACGTAACTGCCATCTCAAAATTAGGTCTTGCTTCAGGTCGAATGGTATCAATTTTCTCGAAAACTTTGATCAAACTTCACTCATAAGTATGTTCATGTTTGTTTGACAAAAATGCGTAAATGAATGGTATCGTTTTGTTGCGAAGGACCCAGTCCCGGATTAACAATCATGGGGCCCCCAGGCAAGCTAAGCTATGAGGCCCCTTAAGAAACCTCCGCCTTCTCCTTCCAAAACCACGGATAATCTCTCCATCTTCAAGCGGTATTCCATGGATATAAAATATAACGGTGACAGTTTTTAATAATTTTCATTTTTGAAAATGACCGTTCTCCTGTTGCGTTTGTAATTAGTAACACAAGATAAGTCTTAAAAGCTACTCACACATTTGGAAACGTCGATTCGAGTTTGTTCTCATAAGTAACCCAAAATTACTGTGACTCAGGAATAAATTGTTTTCCCTGCAACCTGCAAGTCTTGAAGCAAGGCTATAAAATATTTAAACTGCACTAGTTCGTCTTCAATTTCAGGATTCGTATTATCAGAATAGTTTTCTTGTAGATTTGAAACACACTCTTTTATTTGAGTAAGTATCACTCAGTTTTGGAAAAACACACAAAACACTGAGTTCACTGACTGTTACGCTGTCAACCGACGACTCAGCTCAGTAATTAGTTTATCCAAAATTAGTAGATACGTCTCAACCTTTAACTTTTTTCCATCCTGTAGAAAAACTTCATTGGAGCATGTAGTTTTCTTGCTTGCTTTCCTTCGTCGGAATATTAAGAGTAATATGGTAGATCGCACGACTTCTGCTCGTAGTAAGCAAAAATTATCTCTCTTAAGTTCTTTAAAAGAACTTCAAAAGTGAATTTAGAAGCTGAACTGTAGTTTGAAGTTCAATATCTTCTCTCTGTAATGATTTACTGACAGCTTTGATGCGTTCTAAAAGGGTACCCCCCGTTAAGATAGGCAAAATGCCCTCACTCCCAGAATTCAATTTTTTTAATTTTTTTACGTTCTATGCAATTAAAAAATGAGATAACGCGGATTTTTAGCTCGCCACCCCCCTTACCCCTCCTCCCACAGCCAAAAAGGTAGATTTTTAGATTTAATTTTTTTTAGTTGGGTTGCAATTGATTTAAAAATTTCAAAAAATTCACACATGTATCTGAGACTTTTACAAAACATGTCCATTTTTTATGGACCCCTAGGTCGAGTGTACATAACCTCAAAATTTTTTTAACTTTTTTAAAGCTTATAACTTTTTCTTGGAGGGGGCTGCAGGTCCAATTTTTTTTGCATTTTGTGTATTTTATCAAAAGCTATCTCTCTGATTTTTTTCAGATTTTTCCGTTAGGTGCACCATCTTGAAAAATCCGGAAAACTGTTTTTTAGGGGGTTTTTGGGGATTTTCTCCATTTTATAGACTGCAACATAGATCAACTCAAGGTTTTGTTAATAGATTATGCATAATTTGAAATAACTGAGTATTTTAGGACTATCAAAAATTGGGCAAAACACGATTAAACCCCCCAAAAACCATGTTTTTCTAAGTTATATAAGGGTTTTTGCGGGCTTAATGATATTTTTTGAGATCGATACAACCTTAATATTTTTTTTCATTTTTTTACGTTATATGTGATTAAAAAATAAGATTCATCGCATTTTTAGCCCACCACCCCCTCCCCCTGTCCCCACAAAAACGTCAATTCTTTTATTTTTTATTTAGTTAAAGTTTTGTAAAGGTTTTTGCGGGTCTAATCATATTTTTTGAAATTGAATTATTCTTATAATTTGTAATATCTAATATGCTGAATATTTTTTAAATTTTTTTACGTTCTATGTGATTAAAAATTTAGGACTCACCGCAATTTTAGCCCACTTCCCCTATTACCCCTCCCCCACAGCCAAAAACGTAAATTTTTCGATTTTATTTTTTTTTTAAGTTGGCTTTGCAATTAAATCGCAAATGTTGTTCTAAAGCTATTTCTTTGTGGCATTTTTGTAATTAACTATTCTAAATGGAAAATAAGCCACAATTTAACTAAAAAATGATTTTATTTTCCATCTGTAATGCGTTTGAGAGAATTCGATAATCTGTGACACACTGAAAAAAGGGTTTGGGGCGATCTATATAAATAAGTCAGATTGAATTAAATTATTAGATAATATTTTTAAGATAAGATTTTTTTAGCAAGCAACATTTTTGTTTAATTTATTAATATTTTGTATTTTGACAACGACATCTGTGGTGGATGTCGAAACGTTAATCATTTTTTAGTTAAATTTTGGCTTATTTCCCATTTAGAATAGCTAATAATTATTAAATTATAAATTACAAAAAGTACATTTTAATATATCATACTTCTTGTAGTTTTGTGAATCAAAACATTTTGTTCTTTGTTCATTAGCTTGTATTTAGTAGGTACCCTAATATTACCTTACATTATACATATTCTAATTATTCAAACATGTGCTTGTACCATCTACATAACCTATATGTATCTCTGCGTAACAGTTCTAAAGTCTTCATCGCTGTCTTCGTCTATTACAGGTATAACATATGTATTGTCAAAGAGTTTTGCAAGATATTCTGCTGGCTTGATTATTTTTGTAGAATATCTTCCATGCCATACATATTATATTATGGCAGCTACATGCGAACAACAGAACAGCCTATGGTTATGTTGCCGTTTGCGCAACTCGCATCTACAAGATATACAAAACATAGATATCTATCGTTTAATGTTTTCCAAACCATCTACATTTAGCTCATAATGCAAATAGTCCACGATGTATGCTTAGTCCGTTAGGTAAATTATTCCGATTCGTTTTTTTGCATAAACTTACTCAAAAACAGGTCCTTTAAACAAATTCACAAGGTGCTGCGGTCGGAAAATTGTTTAAACAATTTTTTAAACGAATTCAAAAAATCAATTCACAATTTTCACTTCGGATAAATCTGTTTTAGATTCTCTGGATCAACCTGAACAAAAAAGGTCTCTTTTGATCTCGCTATAAAATTGACTGTTGTCGAGTTACACGCAATTTAAAATTTGAAAAACGCGAAAATGGCCATTTTCAAGGCTTAATAACTCGATTAAAAATTATTATTAGGAAAGTCAGGAAGTGACCAAATCAAAGTTTAAAGCCCCCCTACAAGAGCCTGAAGAAATTTTTGTCATTATTTTATTACTAACTATTAATTTTAATAATTAAAAATGAGCGCTAAGCACGTATTGAGGCGGCCGTCCGCGAGAGAGATGTATAATTCAATGGACGTTTTAAAAAAATATCGATAAAACGAGTATCGATCGAAGTCAAAAATACGTTTTAAAAAAATAAAAAAGGAATTTTGAGGTTATGTGTACACTAGACCTACGGGTCTATAAAAATAGATATGTTTTGTAGAATCCTCATAAAATTTTTAAATTAATTGCAACTTACCTAAATAGAAAAAAAAATAGAAGAAATGACGTTTTTGTGGTGGCAGGGGGAGAGGGTGGTGGGCTAAACATGCGATGAGTATTATTTTTTAATCACATATAAAGTAAAAAAATGAAAAAAAAAATATTTAGGCTGTATCGATCTCAAAAAATATCATTAAGCCAGCAAAAACCCTTATATAACTTAAAAAAACATGTTTTTTGGGGGGGGGGTGTAATCGTCTTTTGCCCAATTTTTGATAGTCCTAAAATACTCAGTTATTTCAAATTATGCATAATCTATTAACAAAACCTTGAGTTGATCTATGTTGCAGTCTATAAAATGGAGAAAATCTGATGGCGCACCTAACGGAAAAATCTGAAAAAAATCAGAGAGATAGCTTTTGATAAAATACACAAAATGTAAAAAAAATTGGACCTGCAGCCCCCTCCAAGAAAAAGTTATAAGCTTTAAAAAAGTTAAAAAAAATTTTGAGGTTATGTATACTCGACCTACGGGTCCATAAAAAATGGACATGTTTTGTAAAAGTCTCAGATGCATGTGTGAATTTTTTGAAACTTTTAAATCAATTGCAACCCCACTAAAAAAAATTAAATCTAAAAATCTACCTTTTTGGCTGTGGGGGGGGGGGTAAGGGGGGTGGCGAGCTAAAAATCCGCGTTATCTCATTTTTTAATTGCATAGAACGTAAAAAAATTTAAAAAATTGAATTCTGGGAGTGAGGGCATTTTGCCTATCTTAACGGGGGGTACCCTTTGTGCCCAAATCTCATTCAATATGAATGTTTCTTTGTTTGACATCATTTATTTTAACAAACACAGTGTCTTCAGCACTCCATGTAGTGCTGCTTGTTCGACTAGATCGTGGCGAATAAGATCGCTTTAATCGCTTAGTGGAGTTCAGTGGCGGCCGGTCAGGGTCGGCAGTGCCGACCCACACATTTATAGATATAAATGTTTTTAATATTTGTATCTGTGAAGTAAAAAAAATCTGTCAGATAATACAGACTAAATTTTATTCATGGTTTTTAAAAGGATTTGATCAATCCGAGCGTTAAGTGATCCCTGCGCATAACAGACTTCTCAAAAAATGAATGATCCGAACCATTCATCTGACTTTTCAGCTAGCCATACCCAACTCATCCGTAGCTTGACGATTTACACGTAAAACTCAACGAAATAAGTCGATGAGCAAGCGAAAGCGAACATACATACATTCTCTCCGTGGGCATTAAGCGGTCAGGTACGGCACATTTAAATCTGCCGGTCGGTGTTTCATTTGGAGCATCGCATCGGCAGAAATTGTCAAAAATAATCACGCCGTTTTACGTCGTTTGATATTGTAATCTTTTAAGTTGCCAGGAATTATCATTTAGTGGACATGATGGATCGAAGCATTTGTTAAAAATTAAAGTACAGTGGAACCCCGATAAGTCGGCCCCCGATAACCCGGAAGTCCGGCTAACCCGGACCGATTTTCATCAAATAAACATTTTGATTTTCAATATTTTGTATTTTGACAACGACCCGATTTGGGCGTCGCGAAACGGTAATAAAATTATTTTTCAATTTAATTGTGGCTTATTTCCCATCAAAATAGTTAATTATCAGACAAACCTTTCAACAATAAAAATGTATGTAATATAATATTTGAGAGATAATGTGTATGTGTGTAATTTGAACTATACGATATTAAAAATGACTCATAGCACACGCCGCAGAAACAACAGTCACCTGTCTGTAGTACCTATTCCTTTTTATTTCAAACTGTCTTACCATTGTTTAGGAAAGACTATTTAAAAAATTCTTTAATAAACAATGGTCTTTAGTTTTCACTGTTCTTAAATAACATTACATCGTTGTGACTGTATTGTGTGTCTTGTATTGTTCGCTTACGTTTGTGTTTGGTGTTTTTTTAGTAATTTTAATGAGTAGGTACTGTGCATATTTATAAATATATTTCATGTTATTTCAATTCTAACGGAGTTTATCTGTAAGTATACCGTATTTTATTAATTTTCACCATATTCTCCGGCTATCTCGGATTTTCGATAACCCGGATCGGCCGCGGTCCCGATTAATCCGAGTTATCGAGGTTCCACTGTAATTATAGAGAATTAATAAAATTGTTTTAGAAATATTTACTTTCTGATTCGAAGTGTATTCGTAATACAGAATGAACTAATACATATCAAATAGTTACATTTTGAATAACGTTATTGAATCTGAGATTTAGAAAACCATTTGCTTTTCGCTGGAAGCAGATGAAACTTCTGATTATCATGTCATTCACAATTATCAATTATTGTTGTTCGACACGCGTTACGTGGTAATATTTATGAGAGGTTTTTAGGTTTTAGAGACGTGAGTAAAAGCAATAAGGCAGAATATATTTTTGGTGTTTTAAAGAACAGATTAAAATTTTTTGATATCTAAAATAAATTGGTAGGGCAAACTGGGGCAATCTTATGACGGCGTTGCTGTGATGTGTGGTGAATTGAATGGTCTCCAGGCAAAAGTTAAAACTATTGCATCACAAGCTTTATTTACTCACTATACTATGATGCGCATATAATGAATTTAGTTTTGCATGATACGTGTAAAAAAATAAAGAATATCGTCTTTTCTTGCCAGTTTAGCTCACGGATTACTGCTTTAGAACAAATTTGTTTCGAAAAAACAGCGAACAGTTTGTCAGACGCGATGAAATTTTAAATCTCGGTTAGTTTTATCTAAGCAGATTATCTCTAGTAGTTTTAGTATTTGTAGCAGATTTTCGTGAACAGCTTTTGAAAGGTTTTGATTTTATTATCGAAGGCGACGATTTTGAAAGCGGCGATACCTCGATCCGTGAAGCAATCGGTTTGAGAACTTTATTAAATGATTACTCTTTTAATATTCTTTTAAATATTTTTAAGACAGAGTTGGCCCAAGATATTCATTGTTGTTCAAAATCAGTTAACTGACATTATTAATTCCAAAAATAGAATACGAAAGCTGGTGCAAAATCTCAAAGATTTCCGTAATGATAGTAGTTTCCAACAGGGCCCCCGCAAGGCTGATTGGCGCCCGCGTGCGGGACATATTTTAGCGCCCTTTAAATCTACTATACATATAAAACTATAAATATTTTTAAAAAATTTCAACCCAGAATGAAAGACTATATTATTACTGAGGCCGAAAGTCCCTGAAAACTTCTATAATGTTTATTTTAATAAGTTACGTGGGTGAAATTTAAAAAGAAAATTTAGTGTGATTTTTAATAATTGCAAATACTTAAGGGGATGGGTACGTATTTTCGGCTGCAATGGTATTTAAATGGGGATTCATTTTTTTAGAATCCTGAGAAAACTAATAAGTATTTTTGAAAAATTTAAACACAGAATGAAAGATTACGTTCTTACCGAGGGCTGAGAGTCCCTGAAAACTTCTATAATGTTTATTTTAATAAGTTACAGGGGTGAAAACTAAGAGAAAATGTAGTGTGATTTTTAATTTCAAATATCTCATTCAAAAGAAACTTTTTATTCATTCTAAGGTACTTTCGGCCCTCGGTAATAAAGTGGTCTTTCATTCTGCGTTTAAATTTTTCAAAAATACTTATTAGTTTTCTCAGGATTCGAAAAAAATTATTACATCTAAAATACATTGAAAATTTTGACAGGCGTCAAAATGTTCCTTTCCTCTTAATTCAAAAGAAACTTTTTATTTTTAACAGACTGTCGGCCCTCGGCAATAACGGTATCTTTCACTCTGCGTTTAAATTTTTTAAAATACTTATTAGTGTTCTCTGATGATTTTAAACACATTGAAAATTTTGAAAGGCGACAGTTTGCGCCTTTCCCCTTATATTTTTGGCAACATTAATGAAGCACCCTTGAATATTAAATTAAAAATATACATTTAAGTAAATAAACAATACCTAATATTTTGTCATTTCAAAGTTTTCAAACAAATTTTATAAAGGGTGTCTACATAACCAGGAACCATATTTATGGGAAACTGTTTTATTATTAATTTTACCCGAAAAAGTTATTCTTCACAAAAGTTCTGCATTGTCTATAACTCGCATAATGCAACCCTCAAATATCAAATTTTATGAATCTTATACGAGGTGTGTCAAAAAATATAAATTTCGGTCAAGAGCAAAGTACGTTTAGTTTTCACCAACATTGAAAAGTTATTATGAAAAGTTGTTCAGCATTAAAAACTATGTTTCTATATGCAATTACATCCTTCTAATTGAAATATATTGTGATCTAGAAAGGTACTTTACTTTTCATCGAAACTCATATTTTTTTACATATATCTCATATAAAATTGAAAAAATTTGATAGGATTTGATGGTTGCATCTTAGATTTTAGACCATGCAAAGCTTTTTAGAAAGAACTTTTTATCGTACATTATTTGTACTTTTCAACTACGCCCTCTTCATTTAATAAAATAATGTGATAAGTCTTTTATTATTAATAATTAGCCCTTTTCATTTATTACAAATAATGTGATAACTCTTTTATTATTATTAATTAATTAATCAATAACAATAAAAGAGATCGCATTTTTGAGAGAAAAAAATTTCAATTGAAAGGATGTAACTGCATATTAAAACATATAGTTTTAATTAATTCCAAACAACTTAACATAATAATAATTTTCGATATTGTGAAATATAAGGTACTCTTCATCGAAATTCATATTTTTGATACTCATAAGATTGACACAATTTAGTTTTTAGACTATGCGAAGCATTTTATGAAGAATAAATGTTTTCCGTAAAATTAATAATAAAAAAGTTTCCCATATGGTTCCAAGTTACGTAGACACAATGTCTTAATTATTTTCTTTTTTTTTCAAAATAAATTGTAAATTATTGTGGATTTTATTATTAGAGGAAACCCGATTATAATCGACTATTTAAAACGAATTATTATTAATCTATGCAATGATTATGATATTTACCATTTTCAAAATTAACTTAATTTCCACACCACTTAAAATAACAACAAATAAAAAAGATTGTCCAATATTTTTTACACGAAAACAAAAGTTTAAAATCAGGGCAGAACAAACCCAACGGATATTGCAATAATAGTCGTAGTGGTAGGTAATTATTAACACCAATATAAAATAAAATTTTAAACCTTTCACTACAGGAAATCACCCGTTCATCAGAAACAGTAAATAATGTTTGTGCCTAATAAACGCATAGACAGAAGGGAAAAGATACTCAAGTCAAATACATAATCATAATTCATAGAGTATTTGTTTACTTAAGGGTAATTTTCATAAATTCGAGTAAAATATTCATTTTATATGAGTAAAACTGGTTGATCCTGCAAGTTGTGTTTTTGTTGTAGTAAAACTGCTAAGTTGCGTTTTAAGGGTGTTAATTTATGTTTCTACTCGTCAAGGGGTGTGATTTGATGTTTATTCTACTGTTATGAGTGTCGCTTTAATTTACAACATAAATCGATTGGATGGTATGCCAAGCGTAATTCAATCTACTTCAAAGAAAAAAATTAGGAAGGAAGAACAAAATATTTTTGACACAATATTTAAGTTCAACATTTCAGGACGGGAATAATTATTTTTTCAGTAATAACACAATATTTGATTTTTGAGATTTCTCTAGCTGTTCATGAAATAATTAAAATTGTATATAAAAATGATCATCTCATTTAAAATTAATATTTCTTATTTACCAAATCTTCGGTTTGGCGCCCCTTTGTGGTTACGCCCGCGTGCGCCTCACGCGTTGCACGCCCGGTTACGGGGGCCCTGGTTTCCAATATATACGCAGTGACGTTTTGGATTCGCTTGATATTTCCGAACCATCCCAAAAAAGACACCGACATGATACATATCTCGAAAAACGACTAGGTATATCTTGAAATTTTGGATACCTACTATTATATGAAAATAGATACTCGTTTTTCGAATTTTGAAGATTTGCAAATTTTTGACCTCTTACGATTCAAAATTTAAAAGTTCCCTTTGCCAAAGAATTTCCAAGATATTTATTATTACAAGTTAGGTACTTAAAAATTATGCCGATCCAAATATTTTCAGAAAGTGGGATTTACAAAATATGTATGTATAATTCTATGTAGTAAGTACTGCAATTCATTACAACAAACTGTTCAAATAAACGGGATTTATCTTGTCTCAAAACAATCAACACGTATTGTGGAAACACCATGAAACAAGAGAGAATGTCAAGTAGATCAAATAAAAAAAAACAACAAAATCTCCTATGAATGATTTAAGCCTTTTAGTTTGATGGTATACCTATATGAGGAGACAAAAAAACCTTGCCGACCCTGTCTCCAAGGCCACGAGCCGCCACTGGTGGAGTTTCAGCATTTGATCATAGCTTCCCAACGGCAGTGGCGGATCCAGCAGGATCCAGCATCCTCAAGAGGGGGGGGGGGCGATTGGCTAAATTTCTATGAAAAACAAATGAATGTTTTTATAATCTTTATACATAACTTTTTATACCTAATCTTTATACATAACTATGCTTTGAGAGGGGGGTACTTTAGTTACTATTTGATAAACTACTGCACCTAACTACACGACAACGGTCATTCTCTTCCAAAGAACAAAACCAAACTAAAAAGAAATAAGAGACTAAATAATAAATTCCGTGGGAAACTAGAGCGAAGGGCACGGGTAGTGGAGAAGAGGGTAGGAGAAAAAAACCGTGCAGACTGACAGGCAGTAATACTGTTCCTTCTACCAAGCGGCTTCTACTTTAGCGACTTATTCTCACAACATAGGCTTTCTATGTGAACAAAAGTATGCATTGTAATTTAGTTTTATACTTTCAACATAACTTTTATGGTATTACGTGATATTTGAATTTCTTAACATAATATGATTTACAGTTATAATTTAATTCTAATTATTACTTTTTCGTTTGTGGCCCTGCGAGACCTAGGGGCCGAGGCCCCTAGGCAACTGCCTACTTTGCCTAATGGTTAATCCGGCACTGGAAGGACCCCATGTACAATCCATACTTGGTACCACAGATTCGGAGCACTTTTAAAAGTGCCATCAACAACCCATGTTTGATACTGGATTACACGATTAAGGTCTAAAGTACAACTAAATATAATTATACGATTTTGACAGTGGCGGAGCGCCCTTAGGGGTCAGAGGGGCCGGGCCCCACCAAACAATATGTAATATAATATGTAAATTTTTAGTTACGATTCTATTATACAATATTTTATACAGTATGTCCCTGTAAGTTGTATCCATATAAAAAACTTTTTTATTATTAATTTTACGGAAAAAAGTTATTCTTCATAAAAAGCTCTGCATGGTCCAAAACCTAAGATTTAACCATCAAATATCAATTTTTTTGAATATTATACGAGGTATGTCAAAAAATTTGAATTTCACTCAAGAGTAAAGTATATAGCTTTATTTTTCACAATATTGAAAATTGCTATTATGAAAAGTTGTTTGGAATTAAAAACTATACTCTAATATGTAATTACATCCTTCTAATTGAAAAAAAAATTTGAAAAATTATGGATAACTAACATTATTTTCAGTTATTTCAATTCTGATAACTCTTTTATTATTAATTTTACGAAAAAAAGTGATTCTTAATAAAAAGTTCTGGATAGTCTAAACCCTAAAATACAACTATCTTATATCAAATTTTATCAATTTTATACGAGGTATGTCAAAAAAGATAAATTTAGATCAAAAGTAAAGTAACTTTATAGTTCAGAATATTTCAATTAAAAGGATGTATGTAATTACATACTGAAACATAGTTTTTAATTCTAAATAACTTTTCATAAGAACAATTTTCGATATTGTGAAAAATAAACGTATTTTACTCTTGAGCGAAATTCATATTTTTTGACATACCTCGTATAAAATTGATAAAATTTGAGATAAGATGGTTGTATTTTAGGTTTTAGACCAGTCAGAACTGTTTATTAAGAATCACTTTTTTTTCGTAAAATTAATAATAAAAGAGTTAAAAATGAATAACCATTTTCAATTTCGTTGCAAAACGAAAATACAGCCGAACCATATTCCAGTCCAATCAGAGAGTGCTGCAAGCACCTCTACCGGTTTCGAAACTTATTAGTCTCTCATCAGGAGGCACATATGCTGCTCTCCCTGATCCAACCAAAACAAACCCCAGCGTGCAGTCCCGAATTGCAACGAACGAAATGGCATAGATGCCCTAGCGGCAACTGCTAGCAAAAGACTAAGTTTTCACTCTAATGGCATACAACATATCCCACCAGAATGAAAACAATGGGAACCTTCTCTGGTTACACCTCCGAGGCTTCTACAATTTGCAAGCCATACGGATGCTGAGACTAAGGAAGATGAGGGAATTCTACAATTTACAATTCACGTCACATCTGCTCAGCGCGGTAAAGTTCCAACGAGACTGGTTCCCTTCATACTCCACACAGAGTAAATGTAAATCAAAAATGAATAACCATTTTCAATTTCGTTGCAAAACGAAAATACAGCCGAGCCATATTCCAGTCCAATCAGAGAGTGCTGCAAGCACCTCTACCGGTTTCGAAACTTATTAGTCTCTCATCAGGAGGCACATATGCTGCTCTCCCTGATCCAACCAAAACAAACCCCAGCGTGCAGTCCCGAATTGCAACGAACGAAATGGCATAGATGCCCTAGCGGCAACTGCTAGCAAAAGACTAAGTTTTCATGTTGTATGCCATTAGAGTGAAAACTGTTGAATACAGTGTGAAACATCTGTTGAATAGACGATAGAAGACCACATCCAAAACTGTAAAAAAATGAACGGGGTGCTATTAAAAAAAATAAAGTTAGGTGTTGTAACTAAGCAGGGATGAATGTTTAGGGGATGATTTTCTCTACGCCATAAAACAAGTGCATTACAAATTGAATAGATCATGCAGTTTTTCTCCCATTCGAAAATCTCTATTCGTTTAAGAGATATGTGTGTGTGTGTGTTTTGTTTTATGGCACTGGAACTAAGCCAATTAGCCAGAACAAGTGTGTAAAAGTTATAAGGAAAATGCTTCAGGTAAGTATTAATTTTCACATAATGTGTATCTTATATTATCTTATATTTAATGAACAACACATATTATTGTACATAATACTCAATATTATATTAATGGTTATCCTTATAATGTACCTAATTGTATCTTTTTTAAAATTATTTTTTTTTAATATAGGTACGAATATTTTTTTTTTTATTTTTTTTTTATTTTTTTTTTAGTATTTATTTATTATTTTTTTTTAATTTTTTTTTTATTTTGTTTTTTATCATTTTTTTTAATTAATTTATTATTTTTTTAACTATATTGGTTACTTTTTAATTATTTTTTTTTTACCATTCATATAAATTTGTTAGTTATCACAAAGGAGATTTAGAAGGAGTGCTAATTTGCCGAAGGGTCATCTCGGCGGGGTATTGTAACACGGGGGAGGGGACCCCTGGAATGGATACAAAAGAGTAGGATTTATGTTAGTGTGCTTATAATTTAAATTTACATTTAACCGTATGTTCATAAATAACCTCATATACTCGTATATCCTCAGTTGCTAGTAAGCTCGACAAGTTAAAAGGTGTGTCTACTTTTAATTTATATAGATTATTAAGTAGTGTAGAGATCTCTTGTTGAATAGACGGGCATTCTAATATAATATGTTCTAAACTACCATGTTTTCCGCATTCGCAGTAATCTTCGTTTTGGATACCTAAACGGTGTTTATATTCCGGACACATTGCATGGTTACTTCTGATTCGTGAAATTGTTTTTATAAAATTTCTATTATGTACATTAAAAAACCATGGTTTTGTTTTTATTTTTGGAAGCAACAATTTAAACTTTTTCCCAGAGTTGGCTTTTTCGTATTTTTCCTGCCATTTAGTTTTCATAGTTATTTTCATTTGGCTTACGTGATCGTTAAAAGGTAGCTTCATGTTAATCATCTCCCCTTCTGTAGTAGCTCTTTTTGCTAATATATCTGCTATCTCATTATATTCTATCCCACAATGACTTTTCACCCATGATAATGTAATTATCTTTCCATTTTTATTCAATTTTGTAAGTACTTCATATACATCTTTCATTAAATCGTCATACTGGTCAGTTATGTTAATATTTTTTATCTTTTCTAATGCACTTCTGCAGTCAGAGAATATTACTATATTAGTGCCGGATAGGGATTGAGCATAGATTAGTGCATATTTAATTCCGACTATTTCTGCAGTGAATATTGACGATCCCTTAGGCAGTTTATACAGTCGCTTTATCTTTTTATTAACGTGATAAAGAGCCAAACCGGTATTTCCGTTAATTACAGAACCATCAGTAAATATGTAATCATGATTTTCCCATTGATGATGAATTTTATTAAGAAAATATTTATTTAGTAATTTTTCCGGGAGTCTAGGGTAGTCATCGATTAAATGGAATACAGGGCGATTATCGTAGTGTTTAAATGATGTGAAGTTGTTAATAGTCAATATATTGTCCTTAATTTCTGGGTAGTTATAATAACTTTCGATCAATAGAGGAGTTTTTTTATATTTCCAATAACGATTTGTTAAAACCTCGATAGTTAACTGATGAATTGTGTGTGTAAGATTGTCATTTTTTGCGTATATCTTAAATAAGTTTTTATTACTTAGGAATTGTCTCCTTAACAGAAGTGGAGGTATGCAACTTTCGGCCTCCATAACAACTATGGGTGTAGATTTCAGATACCCATTACAGATTCGTAGACATTTATTTTGGATTTGATCAATCTTTTTAAGATGACATTCAGAGGCCGATCCATATAATACGCACCCATAATCGATTATTGACTGGATAAAAGATTTATAAAATAGAAGACAAATATTCGGATCTGCCCCCCACTTACTATGGCTGAAAACTTTTATGATGTTTATAGCATTTTCAATCTTAGATGTTATATAATGAATATGAGATTTCCAGTTAAGTTTCGTATCTAGAGTAATACCTAGATACTTAATTGAAGCTAGGTACGGGACTGTGTAATTTTTTAGTGTTATGGAAGACGGATGATGAAACCTCTTCCTAGTAAATGTAACAGCTGCTGACTTATTTTCTGAAATGGAAAGTCCGTTATTCTTTATCCACTTTTCTAATGAATCTGAAGCTACCTCTAAGTTTTGATGACATTTTTCTATATTTTGTTCCGCCGTATATATACATATATCATCGGCATATTGTAATGTTTTTATATTCCTATGGAATATAGTATCGAAGTCAAATGCGTATATAATGTACAAAATAGGACTTAATATGCTGCCCTGAGGAAGGCCTACAGCGGCTTTTTGAGGACCTATTAACTTGTCTACTGTACGAATATAAATATTTCTCTCGTTGTACAATTTATAAATATTAAAAATAAGTAGTTCCGGTAGTTTTAGCTTTTTCATCTTGTCCATTAAAATGTCTAATTGAATATTATCGTACGCTCCTTTTATATCTATGAATAAACAGGTTGTTGAAAAATTGTGTGAGAATCCACTTTGTATGTCAGTAACTAGAGTAGTCACATTATCTAACGTTGAACGATTTTTTCTAAATCCGAATTGGTTTTCGGGTAATAATTTGTTGAATTCTAAAAAATGTTCTAGTCTGTTTTTAATCATTCGTTCAAAAGTTTTTAATAAACAAGATGCCATAGCTATAGGTCGATAAGAATCTGAATTATTAGATTTTTTCCCAGGCTTTAATAAAGGGACTATAATATAATCAAGCCAATCATTGGGAATTGGTATTTTATTAAACCATATATTATTATATATGTCCAACAACGCATTTCTGCCGGAATAAGATAGATTAAATATCATGTTATACTGAATTTGATCCTTTCCAGGGGATGTATTACAATTTTTTTTTCATAGCTCTATTCAATTCATGCATGCTGAAAGGCGTTGTTAAATAATTATCTGAATTTCCAGAGGAATCATATAAACAAGGTTGCAATGGTTTAGAAATGCAAACTTTTGGACATAATTTATTTTGAAAATCCTCTATCCATTCAGCACTTGATTCTATGTAATGTGTATTGTTTTGTTTTCTATTTTTATAACTATTTACTTTTTGCCAAACTTGTTTCATAGGCGTGGTTTTATTTAAGGACTGACAATATATTTTCCATGATTCTTTTTTAGTTATTTTTATCGTTCTTTTTGCTATTGCATCAGCTCTTTTATAATTTATTAAATTTTGCAGGTTTGGATTGGTTTTGTATATTATAAATAATTGTTTTCTGTTATTAACTTTTGCCTGACATTCATCATTCCACCAGTGTTTATTTTTTTTATTTTGCTTATATTTATATCTCTGTGGTATTGCTTTTACAGCTGCATTATTAATTGCATTAATAAATTGGCTGTAATTATAATTATTATCATTATTTATAAAATGTTCGTCCATTTCGCTTTGAAATTTATTCCAATTGGCTTTTTTTGTTATCCATCTACTATACACCATCATTTCATTACTGCTCATTTCACAATTAAATTTAATTAAAATCGGAATGTGGTTAGAACCATGTGGATCGTCCATAATTTGCCACTCAAAAAGATGTGCTATACCTGATGAACAGAGTGTTAAGTCTATCGCTGAGGAGTTACTGTTTAATGTGGGCACTAATGTATGACTGCCATCGTTTAATAATACCAAATCCGTATTGTCTATGGCATCTTGTAACCTGTTGCCCTGAGAATTGGTTGTTAAACATCCCCAAGCGGTGTGATGAGCATTGAAATCGCCCCCGATTACACATGGCTTCGGAAGAGATTCAAAAAACTCGCCCCACTCATCCGTCCCTATGGAACTTCTTGGAGTAACATAAATGTTTACAAAAAATATACTGATTTTGTTGGTTGATAGTAGTTGGATACAGTTTGCTTGCAATTTATTGGAGTGTCTTACAATAATCTCATTATATTTTAAATTTAACTTTACCAGAAAAGCCACCCCGCCGTACCCGTCAGGGCGGTCTTCCCTAATAACGTTATAACCTGCAAAATTTACATATTTTGATGGTTTAAACCACGTCTCTGAAAGCATAGCGATATCTATATCTTCATTTATTAACATATTTTGAAGGTTTTCTTTATTAGATATAGCTGATCTACAATTCCACTGGCAGATCTTAAAACAACTCATCATCAGATATTGCATTAAATTTATCTTGAATAATACTAAGTAAAGTTGATTCTTGAATTTCAAATTTATTTTGTTGTTTTAAGATTCCTATAATGGATAAAATTAAACCTACTAAAGCATTCTCCGTAACAGTGACACAAGTCTCTTGATGAGACTGATTCAATGTTAAGTTTGATTTGTAATTTTGATTTTCGAAAACGGCTGTCGATGAACTCGGTAAATGAATTGGTGATATAATTTTTTTATGTAAATTCAGTGTATTATCCTGTTCTTGAGACCTCACCAACCTAGGTCTTTTGTGAGAAACCGCAGAATGCTGGAAGTGCACCGAACTCGACTTTTGCCCACTTGACTGCATTTGGGAAGAGGGAAATATATTAGATTGTAACTGAAGGTCATGAGAATTATTGTTTAAATTATGATTACTGTCGGCTATATATTTATTGTTTAAAATTTCGGTCGGTCCCGGATTTTTAACGACCACTTGTGCATAAGTAACTTTAGGGGTTTTTGTGTTTGCTTCTGCATAAGATAAATTTTGCTCAGTCATTAATTTTTTAATTGATTTTTGTCTATCGAATTCTGGACACTCTTTTATTTGATTTGTATAATGTTTTCCACTGCAATAGAAACATGTTTTTTCTACTAAATTTTTTTTGCAGTCTTTTGTCTCGTGTCCATCTTTACACTTTAAACAGCGAACGTTACTTTTACACTGCTTAATTAAATGTCCGTACCTATAACAATTGAAGCATAAAAGGACCTTTTGCTCGTAGGGTTCTACCGGAATTCTTACATGATTAATGCATATATATTGTGGTAACCTAGATGCTTTAAAAGTAACAAAAAAAGTTTTTGTAGGCACGTATTCTTTAGTACCGTCCTGTTTAACTACTTTTCGATTCATTCGTTTAACCGCCTCCACACTAAATTTACAATGCATATCAAACGGATTTATTTTCCCTCTAACATACTCTTCACCAAACTCATAGTCTATATTTCTTATTATACCAAATTTATGTGTAATGAATTTAGGGATATATGCCAACAAATTATATTTTTTTAAATTAACCGATTTTAATAAATTATTTGCCGATTTATAGTCTTTTAATTTAATTCTCAACCTATTACGCCCTATAGAATCTATGCAATTAATTTTGGAATCCAACTCTGGATGTTCTTTGAACAAAATATCTCCTATTCTAATAGCGTTTAATTTACCATCGAATTTGTCTAGACTATTTTCAATATACACGTAGTAAGGTGCGATATCGACATTATTATAAAAAGTTGCAATACGTACTGGTTTCTGTTGTATATCTGTTGTTGTCTCCGTATGTTTTACGTTAGAAATATTATTTGTACTTACATTTGGAATGTTGATATTTTCTATTGTTTTTTTGTCTAATACATTACGTTGTGATTCGACGTCCATATCCCAATTATTCGGGACATCCATGTCACCACTGCTTGGAGAATGAGTTCCAATTTGGGGGGCTTCACCACCCCCCTCGGTGGCACTCATATTATACACTCACTGTTAATTAAGTTTTTTATAAAATCTACTACACTCGAAATTTTAACAAAATTATTCGAAATTGGACACTGGTATTAATTACTTCGCACTCGATAAATCGACCGGTCGATTCAATGATCACGAACGAACTCATTTAAGAGATATAGCCAGGATAAATTAGTCTGGGACTGTATAGAATTTTACCGGGACAACTTGAACCTATGCATTTGCATTTACACTTTTTTCTCCTTTATAAAACCTCAAAATGTTGTACTAACCGGATTTTCATCTTAAAATATGTATTATTGCACATAATGCAATTTTTTACTGTGTCAGTAAGTGCCCAGAATGTTTTTATGGTTCTACAAAAGAAAATGCTTTCACATGAAAATTTTCGTAACGGGACTCATAGCAGGAGCTTAAGAACTACATGCAACGGAACCTTTGGGATGACGGCTACATGTTATATTGCGCATTGCGCCTTGCGCGGGAAGTGTTAATTGTTGGATTATGAAATTAGAAGTAAGTATAAGTAACATCGTTTACGATATATCACTTATCTTTTATCGCCCGAGAATGAACGCCGCTTAAAGCCCGCACCGCCTGAGTATACCATTGTCCCCCGCACCGCCTGAGTATACCACGTGACCACGTATAATCATAGTTAACGCTCCCAGCGGATTGTTGTGAATTAAAAGTCCATAATAAGAATGGTTATTATTCCATATTCACCGAGCTTTCTCTATTATCAGTAAAGCTCGGATTTATAGGCAACAAAAATTGAAAATTGAAAAGGCGCCTATATAGGCAAAGATTTTTATTAAAAAAGGCAGGAATATTAACATTTAGGCAAAATATAGGCAATAAAGGAATATAACTTATTATTTATAACCACTTAAAATTTTATCATTAATAGAAACAACTAAATATTTTTCAATATTTTCGGTCTTAAAACTATGTCTTCGATCACTTAAAATTAATTTGTACATTGAAATCGAACGTTCGACATCGACAGATGTAATTGGAGCATATTTCAGAGCGGATAATAAATCTGGCATAATTTGTAATTCCTCTGAAAATGTCCCATTCAAAACTTTAGCAACATTAGATAAAAACGAAAAACCTTCATTCTTGTCGAAAAGATATTTCATTTTTTTTTTTAAATTAATTGACCGTTACTTCCAGGTGCCGATTTAATTTTCGTCTTTAAATTATCTATTAATTTTACTGACTCACATAAATTTATCTCTTGTTTTTCTAATAAGGTAATTGTGGTAATTATTAATTTATAATTGTCATTGATATAAGCGAGTTCCTGTTTCAATTTGGGATTTTTTAATATTTGTTTTGCTTCTCGAATGGCTTCGGAAATATCATCATCAAATTCTGACATAACTAATTCTATTTCATTGCAGTGTTCAAAGTAAAAAAAACTGCTTCGAGCCAGGTTCCCCAGCTTGTAATTACTGGTTTAGGTGGCAAAGGGACACCGGGAAGTCTTTCTTTATATATTTGCACCCTCAACGGAGCCTTTACAAAAACTTTTTTCATAAAATTTATAAAATTATTTACCAACGGAAAGAGATTTCTTATTTCTTCAGCAATTCTATTTACCCCGTGGGCTACACGAGTGCAATGAATTAAATTAGGATAAAAAATCTTTAAATTAACAGCAGCTTTTAACATATATGCCGCAGCATCTGAAAGCATTAAAACTATTTTATTCACTGGTATAGGGTTGGGTAAAAAGAGGTTGGTTAAACTATCTTGTATAAATCGACTTATTGTTAAATTGTTTGTTTTTTTTCAATTCTTTAACGGCAACTAAATAAGGTTTTCTCGCAAAGTTTTCGTTCAAAATTCCAATCATTAAATTAGCTATATACCTGCCGCATACATCTGTCGTTTCATCCACGATAATATACAAAAAATTGCCCTCTAACTTCCGCTTAATTTTTGAAATACATTCCACATAACATTTTTCCACAGTATGTTTTCTCAATGTACTCTCGTCCGGTAAGGATTTATTAAGATATTTTTCAAAAAAGCATTTAAAACTAGGGTTATTAACTTTATATAGAGGAATGTTCCCTAATAGCACAAGGACGTCCAATGGACGTCCATTGGACGTCCTTTACGGACTTTAGGGACGTCCTTTGGACGTCCGTTTTCGTCCGAGGAACGTCCTTTATACGTCCTATTTTGGTCCAAATGTCGCGCTACCGAACGTCCATTGGACGTCCATCTAAGGTCCGAGGGGACGTATATTGGAACTTAATCGGACGTAAATTGGACCTTAATCGGACGTCCTAGGGGACGTAAATTGGACCTTAATCGGACGTAAATTGGACCTTAATCGGACGTAAATTGGACCTTAATCGGACATAAATTGGACCTTAATCGGACGTCCTAGGGGACGTAAATTGGACCTTAATCGGACGTAAATTGGACCTTAATCGGACGTAAATTGGACCTTAATCGGACGTAAATTGGACCTTAATCGGACATACATTGGACCTTAATAGGACGTAAATTGGACCTTAATCGGACGTAAATTGGACCTTAATCGGACGTAAATTGGACCTTAATCGGACGTAAATTGGACCTTAATCGGACGTAAATTGGACCTTAATCGGACGTAAATGGGACCTTAAGCGGACGTAAATTGTACCTTAATCGGACGTAAATTGGACCTTAATCGGACGTCCTAGGGGACGTGAATTGGACCTTAACAGGACGTCCAATTTTGGTCCAAAGGGCAAGTTGCCAAACGTCCAATGGAGGTCCACCTAACGTCGGAAGGGACGTTCGGTGGACGTCATTTGGGCATTCATAGGATGTCCCAGTTTGGTCCAATGTCTTGCTGCTGAACATCCATCTAACGTCCTGGAAGGTCATTCGGTGGACGTCTAGCGACGATATTTAGACCTGTGGAGAATGTATTGTGGGAAATAAAAAATATATTTTTTAAGGAACTTATATTTCATCTTATATCAAATTACAATTATTGGATATTACATTATTTATATTAAATTAGAATACACTTCTCCAAGAAATTAACGCACCACCTTAAATATGGGGTATATTTGATGTCTCGTATTTCCTAACCCTGTTGTCCCATCTAAGTGATGTTTTTATAATATTATAGCCTAGGCTATAGGTTACCTCCTTAAGCTTGTCATGCACAGGGAGCTATGCTGTAATATATGTATATTATATCATATCGCTCTCTATAGTAATGTGATATAATATATATTACAGTATAGCTCCCTGTGCATGACAAGCATAAGGAGGTAACATATTCTAGGGCCTAGGCTAGAATATTATAAAAAAATCACTTAGATGCAACAACAGGTTTAGGAAATTCGAGACATCAAAAATGCCCAATTTTTAAGGTGGTGCATAATGGGCTGTATATACAGGGTGTTAACAAAAATACAGGTCATAAATTAAATCACATATTCTGGGACCAAAAATAGTTCAAATGAACCTAACTTACCTTGTACAAATATGCACATAAAAAAAAGTTACAGCCCTTTGAAATTACAAAATGAAAATCGATTTTTTCGATTATATTGAAAACTATTAGCGATTTTTTATTGAAAATGGACATGTGACATGTGGCATTATTATGGCAGGAATATCTTAAAGAAAAATTATGGTGAAATTTGTGCACCCCATAAAAATTTTATGGGGGTTTTGATCCCTTAAATCCTCCCAAACTTTTGTGTATGTTCCAATTCAATTTTATTATTGTGGTACCATTAGTTAAATTCAATATTTTTGTTTCTTAGTATTTTTCAGATAAGGCAGTTTTTATCGAGTTGCGACTTCTTTTTTAATATGTCCACGTAAAAATTTTATGGGGGTTTTGTTCCTTTAAACCCCCCAAATGTTTGTGTATGTTCCAATTAAACTATTACTGAGGTACCATTAGTTAAACAGAGTGTTTTCAAAACTTTTTTGCCTCTTTGTATTTTTTCGATAAGGCACGTTTTATCGAGTCTGGCTTCTTTTTTAATATGGTTCAAAATATACCTAAAAATGTAAAGCATAAATAAGTTTGCATATTATTACCAAGTCTCCATAATCGTACTTAACCATATACAAATATGTGGTGGATTTGACAAATATTCAAAATATTTCGATAAAAATTGACTTTTCGAAAAAGCAATAAGAGGCAAAAAAGTTTTTAAAACGTTGTTTAAATGGTAGGTACTACAATAATAATTAAATTGAAACGTGCACAAAAGCACATTGTTTTCGATACATTGGAAAAAATCACTTTTCATTTTGTAACTTCAAATGAGTGATAAAGGCACAGAGACTTAGATCACGAGGTCACATTGAAAGGATGCCAAAAACGAGGACTCCGAAAAGGGTACTAAACTACACTATAGCTTCAAGAAAGAGAAGAGGAAGACCGGAAAATAGATGGAAACAAGAGGTCGAAAAAGATTTGGAAAGCATGGTGTTACAGGGTAAGAAAAGAAAAATGAATAAGAGGAAGGAATGGAGAAAAATCACATATCAAGCCAGAGAAGATCTCAGTACATAAAGAAACGTGAAAATGAAGAAAAAAACAAACTTTTCAAGCCATGGGCCTCTAAGGCCCTTGGTGCTATTAATATATAACTTCAAAGGGCTGTAACTTTTCTTTTGTGCACATTTGTACTAAGGTAAGTTAGGTCCAATCAAACTATTTTTGGTCCCAGGATATGTGATTAAATTTATGACCTGTATTTTTGTTACACCCTGTATATATATATAAAGGTTATATTTGGTTCTTGGGACATCAAAGTATGGGGTGGCGATTGGGCTATGGTGGTCTATTACGCAATCGAATTTAAAGCGGACTGTATGGAAATAATAACAAAAAAATTCTTACCTTATTTTAACTGGTAGGTCGAGAAGTCTTCAGTTATTAGTAAGGTGAAGGAAGGAGGGAGAAAGGGTTAATTTATTTTTTACTATAACTGAAACCGGCGTTTTTTGGCGACACTTGATAACTACAGGAAACGACTTAACAATTCAATTTGTTCTTACTTACTGACGACCACGACTAGTTAGTACTAACGAAAGGTAATTAAAGAGAAAACAAAAAATTTAGTACAATATCTGGGCAAGAAAATAGGCCAGGTACTTCGAATGAAATAAATTTAATGAGGCCAAAACATCCTGCCCCCCCGAGTTTATTTTTAAAATAAACGAAAAATCAACGAAAACTAATTTAATTTTAATATGCTAAGTCTGCACATGAACCCATCACCCTAAACTAAAATTTTAACTATCAAATAAAATAAAAAAATCCTCTCCAGTTTATTGACTGGGTAGAGGACACAGTTTAACGACTGGGCGCATGTAACTACCGTGCTTGGTTCGCACTTTTACGATTCGAACAATCCCATCTTTTCCAGGATACAAAGTCTCTATGACTGCCAGAGGCCACTGTAAAGGTGGGATAGTTTCATTTTTTATTATAACTACCATTCCCTCTTTGGGAGGGTTCGAGTTAGTGTTCCATTTTAAACGAGACTGCATAGAAGACAAATATTCTGAATGCCATCTTTTCCAATAATGTTGAACAATGCAATCTAATAATTTATATCTTTTCAAAGTACTCATATTTTTATCAAGATCAATATCCATCGAGGGTAATGACACTAAAGGTTCTGTACATAAAAAATGCGATGGAGTCAGCGCGACTGGATTTTCAGGGTCGTTACTTTGAACACAAAGAGGACGCGAATTCAAAAGACACTCGATTTGTGTCAGAACAGTTAAAAATTCTTCGTAAGTAAGGATTTGATTCCCCACAACTCTATTTAAATGAAGTTTTACACTATTTATATTGCTTTCCCAAATACCACCGAAGTGACTGCCATAAGGTACGTTCATTTTCCAAGAAATTTTGGTATTATTAAGTTCCTGTTGGAATGCATCTTTATAAGTTTTTGAAGTAGTTAATTGATATATTTCATCGAGGACTCTCTTGGCACCCACAAAATTTGTGCCATTATCTGAATATAAAACCTTACAATTTCCACGACGAGATAAAAATCTTTTGAAAGTGGCTAAGAAACAATCTGTAGAGAGCGAGGAGGCTAATTCAAGATGTATGGCTTTCGTACTTAGACAAACAAACAAACATACGTAAGCCTTTTGAGTTTTTACGCCACGATATTTTCCTATAGTAATGGAACACGCACCAGTATAATCTACACCAGTGTGTAAAAAGGCTTTTGCCTGATTGACTCTTACGGCGGGTAAGTCAGCCATCATAGGATAGGTAGGTTTAGGATTAAGACGAAAACAACGATTACATCTCCAAATTCTATTTCTGATGGCCTGACGACTAGATAGTATCCAATAATTTGTTCTCAGAAGATTTTGCAACAAATACGCTCCAGCATGTAAATGCAATTTATGGAAATAATCTATTAACAAAATGGTTAAAGGATCGGCTATGGGCAACAAAATCGGATGTTTTTGTTCAAAACTACATTGGGAGTTGGACAAACGTCCACCTACTCTAATTATTCCATTTTCAATAAATGGATTCAAACGACGTATGGAATATTTTACAACGAGATTTTGAGAAAGGGCTTTATATTCTTCAGAAAAATGCTTTTGCTGGACAGCTCGAATTAATTCAATTTCTGCAATTTTTAAATCAAATAGAGATATCCGTTTATTTAAAGACAATTTTCTAAGAAATCTCAATACGTATACTGTGGAATTTAAAAGTTTCGACCAACTGGAAAAATATTCAATAAGAGTATACAGCGGAGAAATTACACGAGTGACATTACCAAAGAAGGTTTGTGATCTATATTCAGAATCACAAATCATAATTTCCTGTCCGTTGACAGACTGAATAGGCCAATATTCTGGCTCCAACAGTAACCAATTTGGACCAGTAAACCATGTGGAATGGTTGACTAACGAAGAAGGAAACAAACCTCGAGAGGCGCAATCAACAACATTTTCCTTTCCAGGAACAAAAAACCAATACTCTGACGGAACCATCTTATGAATTGTAACAACTCTATTTTGAACAAATATTTTGAGATTTTTCTCTGAGGACTTTATCCAATTTAATACAATCATGGAATCACTTAAGGCAAAAATTTTATCAATATTATGTCTAGGAGAATAAGTTTCAATAGCATGTGAAAGAAGCTTTGAGAGAAGAAGCGCTCCACAAAGCTCTAATCGAGGAAGAGTTATTTTAGACATTGGAGATACTTTAGATTGAGAGTACAGTAAAGTAACTTTAACTTGACCTGTACAATTAACAACCCTGGAATAAACAATGGCTGCGTATCCAGCAGCACTTGCGTCTGAAAATCCTACAAAAGACAACGACGAATTAGGTGTAACTGCTATATGGCGTGGAATTTGTATTTTGTATAGGACATGAAATTCATTTTGAAACTTTTCCCATGCTATTTCGATTTCTTTTGGTACGGTACTATCCCAATCTACCTTTAGAGTCCAAAGTTTCTTTATCCAAATTTTAAGCAAGAGGGTTATAGGAGATAGGAATCCCAAGGGATCAAACATACGAGCAACAAGTGAGAGCATATTTCTTTTTGTACAACGGGTCGATGAGGGTATTTCTAACCCAAAACTAAAATTGTCACATTTTTCTTCCCATTGCAATCCTAACACTTTGGAGACTGACTTATCAAATTGTTTGGTTTTGACCAATTGAAGGGGTTCGGGGATTGTCGATAGTAGATCGTTCGAGTTCGACATCCATTTGGTTAATTTAAAACCACCTTTTTGAAACAAATTCACTAACTGAGTGTGTGTAACTATAGCTTCAGAAACATTTGGAAAACTGCTAATAAAATCGTCTACATACATATCTCTTAAAATTGGGATGATAGCATCAGGAAAACTTTTAGATTCGTCATTACATAATTGTTTTATTACCCTGAGACTAAGATATGGTGAGGCTTTTACTCCAAAAGTTAAAGTATTTAATTGGAAAATAGAAATAGGATCATTGGTATCAAATCTCCACAAAACTCTTTGAAACGAACAATGAGATTCAACCACTTTAACCTGCCTATACATTTGTTTCAAATCAGCGACAATTGCGATTGGAAAAAGACGAAAATTCAACAATATTGTGGTAGGATTATTTTGTAATTTTGGACCTTTATAAAGAATTTCATTTAATGACGGTCCTTTACTAGTTTTCATAGAGGCATCAAAGACTATTCTACAAGGAGTGGAAGGGCTATCTGATTTAAAAACACAATGATGGGGAATATAATACGACAACGAATCAATGGTTTGAATGGGAACTAAACTCATGTGCTTTTGGTCTAAATAGTCTTGAAAGATATCACAGTAAAGTTTTCTAAGTTCTGGGTTTGGTGCTAGGCGATTTTCTAAGGACAACAATCTATTTTTAGCAAGAACAAAAGAATCACCCAGTACATTAGGATCATTTTGGAACGGCAATGAAACTGTGTATCTACCATCTGCATCTCTACATACATTTTCTAAAAATAAATTTTCACAAATTTCATCTTCTGATGAACTATTAGTAACAGTGGGCAAATCCTCTAATTCATACATTCTTTCGACCAAGGAATCTAAATTCAACAAAGGGTTACAGACGAAAGACAAATATGTGTGGATTTTTTCAAAATTTGGTGCAGCTGAGCCCATGACTACATAACCTAAACTAGTCTCAATAGCTGATAGAGAATCTTCGCATGACACTCTATTACAACCAATGATATTTGAAAAGACAGATAAGCCTAAAATACCATCTATCTTGCCAGGAAAAAAGAAATTCGGGTCAGCTAATTTCAAGTGTTCTATACTGTTAATACAGTCTTTGTCAACTGGTTGATCTGGCAACTTATTAGAGATTGTGTCTATAAGCAACACTTCTATAGGATATTGTATTTTTTTATCAAAATGGGAAAAGATAACAATGTTGGTTTTACCTACTATCGGGGTGGTTGATCCTCCTATACCAGAAACTGTCAAATTTAATTTCGAATAACTTAGGCCTAATTTTCGGGAACAATCAAAAGTAAGAAAATTAGCAGAAGAACCACTATCTAACAAAAATCTAACCTTGTGAGCACTACCCCATTTATCAACAACTTTAACCATTATTGTCCCAAACAGACTAACAGAACTCGATTCTGATTCATTTGGGATATTTTTAGAATGGCGGACATGTAAACTAGAAGGATTATCAGAAGAACCAGAGGTAGGCTCAGTACTAGTGGAGGGAAATGGAACATTCTCATTAGGCCGAGTAGTATTTGGCTTATGCAACTTGGAATGGTGCCTAGCTTTGCACACAACACAAGAAAATTTTGACGGACAATTGGATACTCGATGCTTTGAAGAAAAACAATTTAAACATAAATTACTTTCCTTCACTAATTTAAATCTGGATTCAAATGGTAGCCCTAAAAAGTGCTTACAGTCTTTAATTAAATGTGGGCCTTTTTTACAAACAACACAATCTATGGAGGAATACGTATTCTGTTCTTGCAAATGAAACGATTTGTTCGGTTTTTGAAACGAAAAATTATTTTTGGAATTCCTTGATCTATCATTTTTAATAAGAGATTTACTACGTTGGCGTAAAAATTTCAATAAATCATCATAAGCGGGTAAATCATTAATATTTCTTATTAAATCAAATGAATCTATGGTATCTTGTGGTAATTTTAACATAGCTAAATAAGTTAAAATATGATCATCTAAATTATCGAGATTTAATCGTTTTAGTGCAGAAACATTAGTATCAAACTTTTCCAAAAATATTTCCAAATATGATGGATTATTAGATTGCAAACCGCGAAAATTAACAATTCGATCCATATAGAGATTAAACAAATATTTTTTATCATTATATCTTTCAACAAGCATATTCCAAATAATGTCATAATTATTAGGAATGGGTTCTATTGAGCTACAGCTTTTCAAGGCTTTCCCGGAAATACAACTCAACAAATACTGTAGCTTATCGGACTTGGGATATTCTATTTTGTTATGAACAAATTGTTTGAAATTTTCATAGAAAACAGGCCACAGAGATATATCTTCACCATCAAACTTAACTAATTCAAATTTGGGCATTTTAATAGTAGAATTATTAGTACTATTGGGATTATTACTCAAAACAGCAGGTTTATTTATTAATAATGAAGCTATATATTCAATATTGGAGTAGAGATCATAAAATGCATCTAAATGCGTATGGTATGCAACGCCAGCATCTGGCTCCATCTCTTGTTTTAATATAACGATATCTTGAACAATTTCCTCATATTCTGATAGAGTTTTTTCGAAAGTACTATATCTAACTGCAAAGTTACGCATTTTTGAGGCATTTTCTGGATCTTTTTCTAAGGCCGACCCGGCATCGTAACATAATTGAGCCCTACGAAAGATAGTTTCACGTTTAGAGCATAATCGCTCCAATTTTAGTTCGTTTTGACTTTTAGGCATGTTTAATAATAAATATTGAAATTCTTTCAAAAAATTATCAATGATGAAGAAATAAAATGGAACAAAACCCAAAATATGTCAAGAATAGTAGTTAGGTGTATATATTTTTTCAACAATTACTAAAATTTTATTAAACTAAATCCAAACAAATTATTTTTAGGTTTGCAAAATATCCAAATCAAATATATTTACTTAATCAAAATCGATTTCACTAAGCGATGGGTTCAGAAGCAAAAACACGAATTCAATGTTCCAACTATAGTCGACCGAAGAACAAGGTTTTTCGATACACGACAAAAAAAGGGTACACTACGATTTAATTAGATTTTAACACGACAAATATACTATACCGATTACAATTATAATTTTAAATAAATTTATCCAATGCGAAAAATACGATAGATCAGATCTTGAACCGGCAAAGCAACAACGAAATTGATTCAAGACGATCCGGCTCGAAGGACCAAACTTATGGGGTGGCGATTGGGCTATGCTGGTCTATTACGCAATCGAATTTAAAGCGGACTGTATGGAAATAATAACAAAAAAATTCTTACCTTATTTTAACTGGTAGGTCGAGAAGTCTTCAGTTATTAGTAAGGTGAAGGAAGGAGGGAGAAAGGGTTAATTTATTTTTTACTATAACTGAAACCGGCGTTTTTTGGCGACACTTGATAACTACAGGAAACGACTTAACAATTCAATTTGTTCTTACTTACTGACGACCACGACTAGTTAGTACTAACGAAAGGTAATTAAAGAGAAAACAAAAAATTTAGTACAATATCTGGGCAAGAAAATAGGCCAGGTACTTCGAATGAAATAAATTTAATGAGGCCAAAACAAAGTATATTTTTTAGACATTCCCTGGATATAGTCACTGATGTGACATACCTCCGATTTGTTTTTTCATGAGTTTTGTAAGAGAGACTAAAAACTTTTTTTATGGTCACCTCCTGTTTTCATATATTTTTTGACATGTTTTGTAGTAAATTCAACTATCTATTTACTACAAGACATGTCAAAATTTACATGTGAAAGCAGGAGATGATCCTAAAAATGGTTTTTCGTCTCCTACAAAATTCATGAAAAATCAGATAGGAGAATTTGTACATTACAATTCTCTGATGTTTGGGAAAAAGGGCTTAAGTGAGAAATGCACATCGATAATGTTTTGATGATTTCTGGACCAGAAAAATCGGCTCTTTTTATTGGTACATACAGTTTACGTCTACAACAGTTTTTTGCTGGTCCAGAAATCATCAAAACATTAGCAATGTGCAATTCTGACTTACGCCCTTTTTGCCAAACATAAAAAAAACAATCTGGTCATAACTGACCAATGAGCAATTTTAATTTAACCTAAATTACTACTGTTTCTTAAAATGAAGAGCTTACCCGATAGCGTCTCTTATCTAATCTAACAAGATCGTGCACTATTCTAACATACACAGCCACATCACGCACTATGCTCTGCTTTTCACTATCACCTATCACTCAAACTAGTTCAAAAGGCTTTGTCCTCTTCAATCTTCTAGTTTGCCCAGTAGTATCGAGGAGCTGGATTTCCACAATATTCTTGTACTTATTTAAGTTGTTTGTCGGGATTCCTGCTATCTTCTTGATGATTATATCCAGGTTCCATTCCTAGGTCTTAATATTTGTTTATAAAGTAATAACTTATTATGCATGGACAATGTTGAGTTTCTTCCAATTAGCCAATACACTTTTTATATCTTTATTTTGGTTATATCTGGTTTTTTGTAGACCACTTTCAGCTGATTCTAAAAAAAAATTAAATGAACGGTAATTTTTCTATTCTTTACAATTAAAAATCAAAATATTTACAGGTAATACATGCATAAATGATTCGTTTCATAAAGAAAATTGAAAACGGATTTTATAATACTTACATAATTGTTTAAGAGATCCAGCCAGAGCCAAAACTGTACTAAACAGTACAGTTGAGTACAGCAAAAAAAGCCACTAATTTCCATTTTTCACCCCCTTATCGATGCATTTTTTTCCAATCAAAATTTTTACTAAATTTTTAGGTTATCTTATGATGAAAATGAAATAATTGATGACTTGATGACCAATGACCACGCGACGCTACATATGTAGATACTCGCGCGGCAAATTTGAAAATGAACGCAAATTGAATAGTAAATGGCCTCTCTTTAGAGTATGGAAAATTTTACCCCTCCAGGAGGACATTGTACTCTTTTCATAGAATATCTTGTGGTAACTTTCCAGCCATAATTTAATCAGATGTTCACGGAATAGAACTTTGATAGTAGAATTCCTGGAATGTTTTGTTGTTAGGGGAAACTTTTATTTTATTTATTCTTGAATATTTCCTGTTGTTAAACATTGTAACCAATAATTTACAAATAAGATTTTCATTACATTACATGAAATCAAAAACATGTTTTGGATATTAAACTATATAGGTAGTTTATAATTGTAATAATTTAATATACAATTTTGAATTAAGATTTAATCTTTTCGATTTAAACTACAGTAAAACTTGTGTTACCGGCCCCCTGCCAACACCGGCCACCTGTACTAACGGCCAGTTTAAAAATTCCCCACACTAATTACAGTAAAACCTGTCAGTAACGGCCGCTAAAAATGAAAAAGCTATTGGCCGATATAGAAAGGTGACCGGTATTGCCAGTTTTTGTAGTCTAGATATAATTGGTTTGGGGAATTTTTAAACTGGCCGTTAGTACAGGTGGCCAGTAACACAGGTTGTACTGTATATCTAGGCTACAAAAACTTTCAATAAAGACCACTTTTCTATATCGGCCAATAGTTCTTTCATTTTAGTGGCCGTTAGTGACAGGTTTGACTGTATTTCATTAACGTAAAGTTAACGCAAGTTAATATTTTATTGAATTATTTTGCTATTTGATCCCGTAATTGGTATAATGTGTCCAATATAAGCGTTCATAAAACGTCCGTATTTCGTCCAGTATGGACGTCCAAAGGACGTTCAACGTCGGACGTCCAAAGGACGTCCATATTTATTCCGTCCGAAGGACGTCCAACGTCGGACGTCCAAAGGACGTCCATATTTATTCCTTCCGAAGGACGTCCAACATGGGACGTAAAAAGGACGTCCGTTTATAGTCCATGGACGTTAGGACCAAAAATGGACCTATTTTGGACGTCCAAAGGACGTCGTGTGCTATTAGGGACATGTCCATTTTCAATAAAAAATCTCTAATAGTTTTCGATATATTGGAAAAAATCACTTCATCTTGTAACTTCAAATGAGTGATAAAGGCACAGAGACTTAGATGGCGAGGGCACATTGAAAGGATGCCAAACACGAGGACTCCAAAAAGGGTACTAAACTACACTACAGCTTCAAGAAAGAGAAGAGGAAGGCCGAAAAATAGATGGAAGCAAGAGGTCGAAAAAGATTTGGAAAGAATGGTGCTACAGGGTCAGAAAAGAAAAATGAATAACAGGAAGGAATGAAGAAAAATCACATATCAAGCCAGAGAAGATCTCAGTACATAAAGAAACGTGAAAATGAAGAAAAAAAAAACAAACTTTTCAAGCCATGGGCCTCTAAGGCCCTTAGTGCTATTATATATATATATAATATATAACATCAAAGGGCTGTAACTTTTCTTGTGTGCACATTTGTACTAAGGTAAGTTAGGTCCAATCAAACTATTTTTGGTCCCAGAATATGTGATTAAATTTATGACCTGTATTTTTGTTACACCCTGTATATATCTACATACTTCGTCTAATTTACTAACTGTTGCGCGTCATCCGCGTCGTAGCCTGTGACGTCGCATGATACCAACACGAAATATTTAGGCGGTAGGTGTGTTCTTTTTTAGAATCACTTTGCCGAGTACACTGGAATTACAGCCACTAGACATATTTTATTATATACGCGTAGAAATAATATTTGAAGATTTCTATTAATGTTAACCTAAAGAAATACACAATAATATGTTTCATTTAATTTGAATAAATGGATTATAAAGCGTTTTTATGAAGCAGATTTGTTCGGATCACACTGTAACTGTAATCGAACGAAGGTGACATTTTAGAATAAATTGGTAACATTTATTTGACAGTTGCGGTGATGACACTTCATATTTGTTTATATTCTTTACTATAAGTATCTGTTTTATTTATTATATTTACTGTTTTTATTATTTACTTTACTATAAAAAGATCCTCTACTATAAAAATATAAATTTCACCTAATTTTATAACGACTTGGAATAATCGAGGTATCTGACAACTTTTTTAGTTGTTATTGTAGACATACTTATACAAAGAAACCTACCGGCTTTTTGCCAAGAGTTGCCGTTTTTTAATTATTAACAATGCAGTGCAAAAACGCTTGCACTGCAAATCTTAAAAGATTATAACTTAATTCTTGTTCTCTATTTCTTAAGTTTTTACTTATTTACATTGAATATTAATTTGTTTTGTTGTATAATCCACGTTTACAATAATTATGTGATAAATTTGATTTAAAATGGATTCAGGATCTTTTTATACTTTGGCAACTATGTCAACTTAGATCTCTGGCGTAGATAATGACGTGCAACGGTAAGTAAATTAGATGGACTGTAGGTTATATTTGGTTCTTGGGACATCAAAGTATATTTTTTAGACATTCCCTGGATATAGTCACGGATGTGACATATCTCCGATTTGTTTTTCATGAGTTTTGTAAGAGAGACTAAAAACTTTTTTTATAGTCACCTCCTGTTTTCATATATTTTTTGACATGTTTTGTAGTAAATTCAACTATCTATTTACTACAAAACATGTCAAAATTTACATGTGAAAGCAGATGATCCTAAAAATGGTTTTTCGTCTCCTACAAAATTCATGAAAAAGCAGATAGGAGAATTATTGTACATTACAATTCTCTGATGTTTGGGAAAAAGGGCTTAAGTCAGAATTGCACATCGATAATGTTTTGATGATTTCTACAGTACTGTAGTAGATTCTACTGTACATACAGTTTACATCTACAACAGTTTTTTTCTGGTCCAGAAATCATCAAAACATTATCAATGTGCAATTCTGACTTAAGCCCTTTTTGCCAAACATAAAAAAACAATCTGGTCATAACTGACCAATGAGCAATTTTAATTTAACCTAAATTACTACTGTTTCTTAAAATGAAGAGCTTACCCCATAGCGTCTCTTATCTAATCTAACAAGATCGTGCACTATTCTAACATACACAGGCACAGCACACAAGCACTATGCTCCGTTTTTCACTATCACCTATCACTCAAACTAGTTCAAAAGGCTTTGTCCTCTTCAATCTTCTAGTTTGCCCAGTAGTATCGAGGAGCTGGATTTCCTCAATATTCTTGAACTTATGAAGTTGTTGCTCGTGACTTATTCCTGCTATCTTCTTGAAATTTGTTGATAAAGTAATAACTTATTATGCATGGACAATGTGGACTTTCTTCCAACTAGCCAATACACTTTTATATCTCTCTTTTGCCTTTCATAGCCACAAGGCTATACATTTCCTCCTTGGTTTTTTTTGTAGACCACTTTCAGCCGATTCTAAAAAAAAATTAAAAAGAACGGTAATTTTTCTATTCTTTACAATTAAAAATCAAAAGAAATAGGTACTATTTACAGGTAATAATATGCATGCATAAATGATTCGTTTCATAAAAAATAAAGAAAATTGAAAACGGATTTTATAATACTTACAAAATTGTTTAAACAAGAGATCCAGCCAGAGCCCAGAGCAAAAACTAGCAGACAGTACAGCAAAAAAGCCACTAATTTCCATTTCCCACACCCCCTTCCCACATAACAATTTCATGTTCTTAGTAGATTCATAGAACATACTTTTCAGAAAAAGTATATACTTAGAATATGCGTAATTACCATTGCGAATGTGCAGAGCATATACTGAGTATATACTACATTACAGTACTTAAACGTTCTATGTATATACTTAGAATGTACTACCGCACTTTTTGTCAGTATATACCAAGAACATACTTTTTAGAAGATTCTAAGGAGGTGCTATAAACCTTCTATTTATATACTTAGAATGTACTATCGCACATATTTTTAGTATATGGGAAGAATATTCCAAGGAAGTGCTATATACCTTCTAGTTATATACTTAGAATGTACTATCGCACATGTTTTTAGTATATGGGAAGAATATTCCAAGGAAGTGCTATATACCTTCTATGTATATATACTTAAAATGTACTATCGCACATATTTTTAGTATATGGGAAGAATATTCCAAGGATGTGCTGTATTTCTCAGAAGTACCTATGTTTTCAACATCACCCAATCTCATCCTATAGGTTCTACCAAAGAATACTAACACACCCACTGGGTGTGTTAGTATTCTTTGGTTCTACTATTCTACATTACATTCTATTACATATTCTAATTGCATATGAGAATGTAGCTATTACATTCTACAATATTACGTAAAAAGTAAGTATAAAATATATAAACTTTAGTTAGTTATATAGGTACCTATGTATAATAAATATTATATGGGTAAGTAGCCTATATATAAAATATAAGTAATATATTTAGTTATTATTTGCACATCAAAATAAAAATGCTGCTTATATAATTATATAATAGCCAAATATATATAATACCTATGTATGTAAATTATTAAATTTATAGATATCTATATACATTATACATACTTTTACTTACTAGGTATTTAGGAAATATTGAAGTACCAATATGAATTTATTATTTTCAAACTGCTTTTTATGTTCTTAAAAATGTTTTAGTCCTTGTAGCTAGAAATACTTGGTCCTACCTAACAGCGTAGACATAAATGCATAGCTGTACTTGTACTGCAAACTATTTTCATATTTTGCTCTTTTGTTACCTACCCCCTTCCCTTGTGCAGGTATAAAATGCAATGCAAGGGTCAGAATGACAATGAATGGCCGTTTCCGGATTCCCGAAAATTATAGGTAAAAATACTTAAGGCCCCGTCTCACCATCAAATAATTGACAGTTATTTGATCAAACTTGACAGTCAAACTTGACTAGTGACACAAACTATACATACTAACTGTCACTTTGTGTCACTAACTGTCAAGTTTGATCAAATAACTGTCAATTATTTGATGGTGAGACGGGGCCTTTATGGTATGTCGCTCCGAGCGTTAACAAAGTGTCAAAGCATAATCGACCGACCTGCTCATGGTGGCGGTTTTTTGAAATTTTATAAGGACGCTTTGTGTATGTTTAAATGAGATATTTAAAAAAAAATGCCTTGTCACGCTATTGATACTATGTATTAACATAAACAGAAAATAAAAACGCACTTAATCTGATATAAATTCTTCACTTTCCAATATTGATTATCAGTTTGATTTTGTATATATAACCTCACTATCGCAGTTTATGTCAATAAATCTTTATTAACGAAAAAGAAAATATTTTTGTTGCAGTATAAATTACAGTATAAATTAATAACTAATGAATTCTAACAATTGTATTCGGTTATTATCACTACAAAATAAAATATTCAAGTTTAACAAAATAATCCCATAAGACTCAATGTTAAAACGTCCTTACAAAATCTGACAGCGTGTCACGTGACTGTAAGTAGAGGGGAGACGCACGGAGCCATGGGAGCAATTTTACGACCTGCAACCAATTTTGTCTTAATGGGACGTTAAATTTAAGGACAAAATTGGTTCACAATAAGCCTTAACCAAGCACTACGTCTGTTTTTCCTATGGACCAACGTTGCTGCTAACAAGTCATATAATCTGATGACCAACCGACATCGGGAATAACGACGTCAATTATTAGGATAAGGTTTGACGTTAAGCTGACGTCGCTCTTAACCTATCTGTACTATAAGTGCAATTAAGTGGCATACATCAACGACTACTCAACGTCGGGAATTACAACGTATTTTTTAGGATAGATGCTAACGTTCACAGGACGTTGGTGTTTTATCGAGTATGGTAGACATATTTTTCGGGAAGACGACAACGACAATCCAACGTTGAGAATACCAACGTTAATTATTAGGTTAAGGTTTAACGTTAAGCTGACGTCGGGTATAACCTCTATACTACAATGTAATTTACTGGAAGACATTTAACGACTGCTCAACGTCGGGGATTACAGAGTATTTATTAGTATCGAACCCAACGTTCAGAAGACGTCGGGTGTTTTCTCAGTAGGTATATGGTAGATTGCTGCGTGTACTTGCGGGAAGGTGAGAACGACAATACAACGTAGGTAATAACAACGTAATACTTAAGTAAAGTTGTATACGTTAACCTGACGTCAAAGTTTTTTTTATAAGATACCTGTAATTTACTAAAAAACGTCGACGACTATCCAACGTCGTAAAGTAAATTTTCGACAATTGGTTGTTTAGTTTCCAACTACAAAACGACGTAAAAATTTGCTGATTAGGGCCTATCTGACTTGACTTGTCGATTGACTTCTGAGGCATCCATATTATTATGTTGATAGATTTCAGTAGTTTTTCAGTAGTGGAGTTAAAATCAGTAGGTCTACTGAAAAATCAGTAGACCTGGTAACCACACCCGCATAATTGAATGCTCACTGACAGCCTGTGAGTTATTAACATTACAAACCTTATGTAGGTACTGATAATTAAATCTCGGATTATAGGCAAAATGCCTTTTTTTGCCTATTATAATTGTTTTTTGCACTTTTTGCCTTTTTTCGTAAATTCCGCCTATTTGTGCCTTTTTTAAAATTTCATGGTACTACCCATGATATTATTCTATTACTAAACCATTCTATAATAAAATTTTGGGTCAATAATAAAATATCAATGGTTTGTTTATATAACAGATTTCTAGGAAAATGTACCTGATCGAGACTTGAGGGTTAACTATTTGGAAATCCCTAAGCTTTACTAGTTTATTATCAGTTGTACAGTCGGTTACTGTATCAGAGTTTAGTCACAAATTGCTATATCCTAGTTTAGTTTTGTTGCGTATACCGAAAAGCAAAGAACACGTTTTAAAACGTTTTAGACATTTGTGTGAAAAGATGACATCTAAATTAAGGCTATGGATCGCACCTTATTCGGAACTTTCTCTAGAAGGAGATGGAGCATTTTGTAAACCATGCGGCAAATCGGTAAGTTTTATTTTTTCTCTTTTTTTCTCGTCCCACAACATAACTAAATTCTAAAGCGGTTTTAGAATTCTAATTATTTTTTTTAAATTCTCAGATTTCAAGTAGAAAAAAGTACTTTATTGACCAGCATTGTGGAACCCCACTTCATAAACGTAATTTGGAAAAATTAAATTCCTCAAGTTAGCCCAAATATCTCTGCGGGATAGTTTAAGCAGTTCAAAAAAAAAGGAGGAAGACGCATTTAAATTTGATTTATGCCAGATGATGATTGCATCCAACCCTAATAGCACACGACGTCCTTTGGACGTCCAAAATAGGTCCATTTTTGGTCCTTACGTCCATGGACTATAAACGGACGTCCTTTGGACGTCCCATGTTGGACGTCCTTCGGAAGGAATAAATATGGACGTCCGACGTTGGACGTCCTTCGGACGGAATAAATATGGACGTCCTTTGGACGTCCGATGTTGAACGTCCTTTGGACGTCCATACTGGACGAAATACGGACGTTTTATGAACGCTTATATATTTTATATTGGACACATTATTACGGGATCAAATAGCAAAATAATTCAATAAAATATTAACTTACGCGTTAACTTTACGTTAATGAAATACAGTCAACCCTGTCAGTAACGGCCACTAAAATGAAAGAACTATTGGCTGATATAGAAAGGTGGCCGTTATTGCCAGTTTTTGTAGTCTAGATATACAGTAAAACTTGTGTTACTGGCCACCTGATAAAATCGGCCACCTGTACTAACGGCCAGTTTAAAAATTCCCCAAACCAATTATATCTAGACTACAAAAACTGGCAATACCGGTCACCTTTCTATATCGGCCAATAGCTTTTTCATTTTTAGTGGCCGTTACTGACAGGTTTTACTGTAATTGGTTTGGGGAATTTTTAAACTGGCCGTTAGTACAGGTGGCCGATGTTTGCAGGGGGCCGGTAACACAGGTTTTACTGTAGTTTAAATCGAAAAGATTAAATCTTAATTCAAAATTGTATATACAATTATTACAATTATAAACTATATATAGTTTAATATCCAAAACATGTTTTTGATTTTATGTAATGTAATGAAAATCTTATTTGTAAATTATTGGTTACAAATGTTTAACAATAGGAAATATTCAAGAATAAATAAAATAAAAGTTTAATCCTAACAACACAAAACATTCCAGGAATGTAGGTACTACCTGAAAAATCAAGTGTATCAAAAATGGAAGTCAAAGAAGAAATTACCGAGGAAACGTTTAAAATAGAGATAGAGTATAATGATTTGGATGGCGATGGTTTTAAATGTGAAGTTCAGGAGTCTAGTAGGGAAAGTACTCATGGTCCATATGATTCTTTAGACTTTGAAACAAAACCATTTGAAGAAAACCAAAAATCTGAAAAAGGTTAGTAACAAAATATTTAGTAGTAGAAGTCCTTAGTATAAATAAGAATAACTTTTTGGTTTTTTGTTGAGTTGAATGTGTTGTAGCATTAACATATACAAAGAATTGAGTATAGGGCTTTTAATTGACTCTTGTTTGTTTTGAGCATCTGTCATAATAATATGTTGTATAATCTATATGTTGTAGTCAAAGCCCGAATTTCAGGCACTCCTAGGTTTGACTAGGAAATCCTCAGGTCTGACTGACGGTCTTAGTCAAAGCCCGAATTAAATTACAGTTTCGGCCTTTGACTAGTCAAACCTAGGAGAGACTAAGTTGGTCAGGCAAAGGTCGAAATTTAATTTTATGAAATCGGGGTTTGACTAGTCAAACCCCGATCAGCTATTGAAATGTAATTTGTTAGAGAGGGTTTAAAAAAACGTCATTTTTTAACTTTAATGTTTATTATTTTAATACTGTCGTAATTAAAATAAAAAATAGTATTTATTATCACATTTTCAGGCATTATTGCATTTAGAGTTGCACAATACGTTAGACCTTTTACACTTGCATAATTTTGAAGAGCATTTCTTATTGCAGTAGCATTTTATAAAACCTTGTCCTCCAAATTTAGAATATTTCGTACTGATTCCTCTTAGAGACAGCTGAACGTCTGGAACATCTTCGAAATTAAGAAAATTCTCTTTGATTTCTCTTATCTGATTTTTTGAAAAAAGTGTGTTTATTGTTCCGTATTTCGTACCAACTCTATATAAACCGTCAATTGTTTTATCTTGTATGATACCCAAAATATTTTGAGCATTTCCTTTGGCTCTATCAAAGCTGGGGATAGGTATTGTTATAGTTTTTTCGATCGAAATTGGAGTACATTTTTTTCACTTAATTGTTTCATAGCGTTAGCCTGGGCATGAAGACATTCAATTACTTTCCTTTGTTTACTTTAATCTTTTCTGTCTGTACACAACGCATGCATATAACTTTTCTTTCAAAACCTTCATAGTATGCACCAAGTGTGCTGTCAGAGAGGACAACATGTATCACCGTGACAGCACAATTGGTGCATACTATGAAGGTTTTCAAATAAAAGTTCCATGCATGCGGTGTGCACAGACAGAAGAGACTAAAATAAATAAATGAAAGGAGATTGAAGGTCTTCATGTCCAGGCTAATGCTAATGCCCAAACCAATTATATCTAGACTACAAAAACTGGCAATACCGGTCACCTTTCTATATCGGCCAATAGCTTTTTCATTTTTAGTGGCCGTTACTGACAGGTTTTACTGTAATTGGTTTGGGGAATTTTTAAACTGGCCGTTAGTACAGGTGGCCGATGTTTGCAGGGGGCCGGTAACACAGGTTTTACTGTAGTTTAAATCGAAAAGATTAAATCTTAATTCAAAATTGTATATACAATTATTACAATTATAAACTATATATAGTTTAATATCCAAAACATGTTTTTGATTTTATGTAATGTAATGAAAATCTTATTTGTAAATTATTGGTTACAAATGTTTAACAATAGGAAATATTCAAGAATAAATAAAATAAAAGTTTAATCCTAACAACACAAAACATTCCAGGAATGTAGGTACTACCGTTCTATTCCGTGAACATCTATCTGACAAATTATGGGTGGAAAGTTACCACAAGATATTCTATGAACATAGTACAATGTCTTCCTGGAGGGGTAAAATTTTCCATTACAAGATTTTAAGAGAGGCCATTTACTATTCAATTTGCGTTCATTTTCAAATTTGCCGCGCGAGTATCTATGTAGCGTCGCGTGGTCATTGGCATTCATTGGTCATCACATTTCATATATTTATTTCATTTTCATGGATAACCGATAACCTAAAAATTTAGTAAAAATTTTGATTGGAAAAAAATGCATCGATAACTGTCGATAACCCACATAACAATGATGTTCGCATCATGTTCTAAGCATATCCTACCAACATTCGTCGAAGTATATCCTTTTTAGTATATGCGTAGTACAAGCATAGCATGTACCATAAAAAACATTCTAAATTTCATGTTCTTTGCATGTGCCTCAAAGAATATTCTTGCACCGAATATACTGAGCACATTCGGGTACGTAGTATCTCGGAATGTTCGTAAAAGTTTATTCTTAGAATATACCTTAATCGAATATTCTTAAGTATATGCAAAAGTATATGCTTAACACATACTTGTATATACTTTTAAAATATCTTAAAAAGAATATACTGTATGTACCTATAGGGAGAAGAATAATGTTAGCCTATAAATTATCAACTTCGCGTTAAGAATAATTATTAATAAAATGTATGTATTTTGGTAGGTACTACTGAACTATCTAATTCATTTTTTTTTAAACCGTTTTAATTGTATGGTAAAAAGTTTAAAACTTAATTCTATTGAAGAAAAATGAGAAATTCTCGTTTCGTTTTCAGTTGAAATGAATATACCATTTTGATTTGAGTTTATACCCAAGAAGCAATTGGACGTAATATTACGACGTCTTAACGTTGGATTAAATGCCCCAACGTTAATACGCGACGTTGCGACGACGGTCAGAAAACCGCTATTTGCACCTAAGTGGGGAATAGAAATACGGGTTGCCTCGACGTCCCCCTCTCGACTTCTCAGCTCGAGATATTTTATCGTCAAATTACGTTGGTTTTTTAGGACTTTGGTCTTGTAAAGTAATAGTATAATATTCTCTACCACAGAAGTACGGCCGACCCAAGTAGCAATTTGTCGACGCGACAACGTTATCTACCGCGTGGCAACGTTTTCTTACAACGTTGTTATTGCCTAGAAGACGACCCTATTCTGCACTGATTTGGTGGACGATTTTTGAGTTGTCTTAACGTTGCCTAGGCAACCTCCTGTTTAAGCAACATCGTTTCGTACGCGTTGCATAAGACAACTGAAGCGACTATAAAAAGCACCTGCGCGTGCAATGGTTGCTCAAGGAGTCAGACTAGTTATGTTTTTTTACCTATATTTTTAACACCTGTATGGTGAATGCGAAAACCAAAAAGTAAACTGTTTTGACATCGTATTCGGTATTTAAATTTAAATAAATAAATAAAAGACTTATTACCTGATGTGAAATTTATAAACGCATCTCAGATTACCGTCAAATATGGATATTTCACCTTTAAAAAACACACACGCTCCTTTTTTTATGACATTTTTGACAAAAAATATGCAAATTTAAAAAATCAAATTTTAATATAATAGTCAAAATTTATGTTAAAGATGTTCAGTATAAATTTAATGTATTTATGGTGCTTTTAAAGATATCAGAAAATGCCTGCATTTTTTATATTCTGTGTTTTCATTTTCTTTACATCCCAAAAATCTCAAGTAAAACCAAAATGGCGCATTAAACAATATTACCAATATTACTAAAAAAATACCTTATCACCAACCTTAGACGATAAGACAACTTAGAAGTCCAATCGCCAACCAAACCACAACCAAACCCGGCTGCGCCGACTATCAAAACCATTTTAGAACGCACCCTCTTATTGGGTGACAGAGGTCATGTGACCAGTGTCAAAATTGTATCATTCTCATTAACAGCGTTGCCACATTTAGTAGATTTCTACTTTTTTGGCAGATTTTTGATATTTTTTTTAAAAATTCTATAGTTTATTTTTTAACCAGGAGGAGTAAACTTAAAAGGCAGATTCACGCCTAAGAAAGTCACTAGAATAATAACCAAATACATCTTCTTTTTTGGTTGATCATGTCGGCCCTCAACGGTAATCCATGAATATTATATTATATTAATACGTCGCTAAAGAGTTCTAAAAACGACTGCTTTTTATATAAAAGCAGACTAACAATCTCAAAATTTAAGGAATAACACAGATAACACAAAAAATCGCCGGTATATCTTAACTAACCTATGAAATTCTACTAGGGTCAAAATTTGATAAATGTCATTAGTGTCAAAATTTTATAAGAGTGGAGTAAACTTGCCTGCAGTTGGACCAATTACAAACAAGCATTACAGCGCGGTAAATTTGAATCACTCCTCTTGGTTAAAAACAAACCATTAGTAGGCAATATTTTTTAGTAGATTTTTGGTATATTTCAACAGAATTTGATCCATTTTTTTCGAATCATGAGGAAACTATAATAAGTATTTTTGAAAAATTTAAACACAGAATGAAAGACTGCATTATTTAGAAAAACCAAAACGTTTCTTTTGAACGAGATATTTGGAATTAAAAGTCACACTAAATTTTTTCTTTTTTTCACCCCTGTAACTTATTAAAATAAACATTATAGAAGTTTTCAGGGCCTTTCGGTCCTCGGTAATAACGTAATCTTTCTTTGTGCGTTTAAATTTTTCAAAAATACTTATTAGTTTTCTAAGGATTCGCAAAAAATGAAAGCATTTAAAATACATTGAACATTTTAACAGACGACATTTTGCGCCTATCCCCTTAAGTTAGCTGTTGTTTTTATTATAAAAAATCCCAAATATATCCCAAAAATCCTTAAGTATATTTTAGTTTTTGATTTAGTAGATTTTAGCTAAAAAATGGTAATTACCAGTTGGTGGTTTGGAATAATTAGGTTTCCAATTTTGTGGAATTCCTCTTGGGACATTTAGGACGGATGTGCATATCACTGTATTACTGTATATTTACATGGCCTAAAAAGAATCTACTGATTTTGTGAAAACAAAACTACTGAAAGAGTAAAAACTGACCTGGCAACCCTGTCTACGAAAGCTGATACAAAGATTAGGTTATCAAATCTCAAATCTACTGATAAAACAATGGAATGGAAACCAGCTATTAAAAAAACAAATAAACAGGTTGTTAAATAAATCGAAAATTTCCATCAAAATAAAATATATAATAATAAGAAAAAATAAGGTTATAAAGTAAATTCTTTTTCTCCTAGTTGCCGCAAACGTGTCACACCTCTAGAACAACACAAGGGTCGTGACGTGACAGATAACTACTCAACTACAACTACAGAGTCGGCCAGGGCGTAAATTAGTTTAGCATTATAACATTTTTAACTCGTTGTGATTGTTGAAAAAACTGAACCACACTGAACTGTGATATTATGTAGTTGTCACAATCATTGTGACACAATGGTAATAAATTAGTTGCCCGTATAACTAAAGGTTGTAACATCGTAATGTCAGTCGGGGTAGGGGACGTTGGCCGAAACAACTGAAAATGCTCTCAGGCAACGTTGTATACAGTGCATTTGTTTGTACTGACAACCAATGCGTCGAAAAATTGCTACTTGGGCGGTGTAAGTCAATTCTCCCTAAAAATGACTTATTGAAGTTTAACACACATTATATTATATAGTTATATAATATTATTATTTCCTTGTTTGTATTATATTTCTGCAACTACATTCAGAAACATCTTTAGACCTATATCATTACACCGATTGGCTTCTGAGGCATCTATATATTGACCGTTATTAACAGGTAAATCTCTATGAAATCGGCTTTAAAAATATGAGATTATTTGGCCGCATCCGTATTATAAAGATGGCCGTAATAGCAGGTCATAAATAAGGAAGTCTTCATATACTCGGTTTGGAGAATTTTGAAACTGGCCGTTAGTACAGGCACAGAATAAATAACCACATGGTTATTTATTCTGTGGTACAGGTGTCCGATTTTTACAGGTGACCGGTAACACAGGTTTTACTGTATCTACATGGCCTAAAAATAGGGTTATCATACGTCCGGACAGTGGGACAGTCCAGATTTGAAAGACATGTCCGGATTGGCGTCTGCGGATATGAGAAATGTCCGGATTTTTTTCTTTACCAAAACAAATGGAAACCACTTGGCCCAACGGTGGGAAATTTCATTCTGCGCAGCACCTAGTTAAGTGCTGTATGTTAAAGCATAGGTAGGGTTACCATAATTTATTAAGGCCAAATCCGGACAGGGGTAGTCCAAAAGGGGTTGTAGAAAATGTTAAATAAGAATGTGACTGTGTTGCTACCTCTACATTGTACCTACATATGCGAAATGCTTAGTTTGTACTGGGCCCAGGGATAGGATGTTCTTCATCTGTTCTTCTTTCGTACTTTTCAGAAGACATAATTTTTCTCAAAAGTGGCTTGTCATTTTTTATTTTGTCATGGAATTCGGAACATTACATTACATAATTTGCTTTAATATTGAGAAGCTCCTTTATAACAGGCAGAGATAATCCTCCTCTTTCAGCAGTCCATACAAAATTCATCATCGAAAAGATACGTTCAGTGGGAGCCGAAGTACCAGGCAGACAAAATATGAATTCTCCTATTTTAAAAATATTCGTAAAGGAAACGTTGCTTTTAGAAAATGCTTCAAATATTTCTTGCCATTTGTCATGAGTGTTTGGGGTTTCTTCTTTAGGTAGTAAAGTCCATTTAGGTTTCAGCTTTTTTAGACATTGGAGAAGTGACAAGCGCTCATCAAATAATTCATCCACATCGACAGAATTCGGTACAACGCTGACTATAGTTAAAGCGCTCTCTTTCATCTCTTTCCAGGTAGGATCACCTTGTAGCCTGAACCGTTTGATTTAGCACAGAATGAAATTTCCCACCGTTGGGCCAAGTGTTTTCCATTTTTTTAATAAAGAAAGAAGAAACAAATCCGGACGCCAATCCGGACATGTCTTTCAAATCCGGACTGTCCGGACGAAATCCGGAAGTATGGTAACCCTAAGCATAGGTGTAAATGTATTTTAATTTTAAACTGGCAGAGATTTTCGATGTTAGTTGCATATTGTAGCGAAACAGCTGTACTTTTAATTGTGCCATGGTCCATATTATGCATTTCGCATATATGTACAATGTAGATGTAGCAACACAGTAAAATTCCGATTTTATGTTTTCTACAACTCCTTGGACTACCCCTGTCCGGATTTGGCATTAATAAATTATCTACTGATTTCTACCGATTTTTTGAAAGCAAAACTACTGAAAAAGTAAAAACTGACCTGGCAACCCTGACCGGTTGAAAAAATTTAAAAACCGTCGCCACGTGTCACGTCAACAAAATAAAAGTTATTAATGTCATTCTTATTTCCTTGATATAATTCATAGTGATTTGAAGTGATTTCCACTTTTTGGGTGTAAAATTGGAATAGTACATACATAAAATCAAGTGTATCAAAAATGGAAGTCAAAGAAGAAATTACCGAGGAAACGTTTAAAATAGAGATAGAGTATAATGATTTGGATGGCGATGGTTTTAAATGTGAAGTTCAGGAGTCTAGTAGGGAAAGTACTCATGGTCCATATGATTCTTTAGACTTTGAAACAAAACCATTTGAAGAAAACCAAAAATCTGAAAAAGGTTAGTAACAAAATATTTAGTAGTAGAAGTCCTTAGTATAAATAAAAATAACTTTTTGGTTTTTTGTTGAGTTGAATGTGTTGTAGCATTAACATATACAAAGAATTGAGTATAGGGCTTTTAATTGACTCTTGTTTGTTTTGAGCATCTGTCATAATAATATGTTGTATAATCTATATGTTGTAGTCAAAGCCCGAATTTCAGGCACTCCTAGGTTTGACTAGGAAATCCTCAGGTCTGACTGACGGTCTTAGTCAAAGCCCGAATTAAATTACAGTTTCGGCCTTTGACTAGTCAAACCTAGGAGAGACTAAGTTGGTCAGGCAAAGGTCGAAATTTAATTTTATGAAATCGGGGTTTGACTAGTCAAACCCCGATCAGCTATTGAAATGTAATTTGTTAGAGAGGGTTTAAAAAAACGTCATTTTTTAACTTTAATGTTTATTATTTTAATACTGTCGTAATTAAAATAAAAAATAGTATTTATTATCACATTTTCAGGCATTATTGCATTTAGAGTTGCACAATACGTTAGACCTTTTACACTTGCATAATTTTGAAGAGCATTTCTTATTGCAGTAGCATTTTATAAAACCTTGTCCTCCAAATTTAGAATATTTCGTACTGATTCCTCTTAGAGACAGCTGAACGTCTGGAACATCTTCGAAATTAAGAAAATTCTCTTTGATTTCTCTTATCTGATTTTTTGAAAAAAGTGTGTTTATTGTTCCGTATTTCGTACCAACTCTATATAAACCGTCAATTGTTTTATCTTGTATGATACCCAAAATATTTTGAGCATTTCCTTTGGCTCTATCAAAGCTGGGGATAGGTATTGTTATAGTTTTTTCGATCGAAATTGGAGTACATTTTTTTCACTTAATTGTTTCATAGCGTTAGCCTGGGCATGAAGACATTCAATTACTTTCCTTTGTTTACTTTAATCTTTTCTGTCTGTACACAACGCATGCATATAACTTTTCTTTCAAAACCTTCATAGTATGCACCAAGTGTGCTGTCAGAGAGGACAACATGTATCACCGTGACAGCACAATTGGTGCATACTATGAAGGTTTTCAAATAAAAGTTCCATGCATGCGGTGTGCACAGACAGAAGAGACTAAAATAAATAAATGAAAGGAGATTGAAGGTCTTCATGTCCAGGCTAATGCTATGAAACAATTAAGTGAAAAAAAATGTCTTTCGATCGGATAAAATGTAACAATATCTCTCCCCAGCTTTGATAGAGCCAGAGGAGATGCTCGAAATATTTTGGGTATCATACAAGATAAAACAATTGACGGTTTATATAGAGTTGGTACGATATACGGAACAATAAACACACTTTTTCCAAGAAATCAAATAAGATGATGCAAAGAGAAAATCTCTAAGAGAGATTAGTACAAAAGATTCTAAATTTGGAAAACAAGGCTTTATAAAATGCTACTGTAATCAGAAATGGTCTTCAAAATTATGTAAGTGTAAAAGGTCTAACATATTGTGCAACTCTAAATTCCATAATGCCTCAACATGTGTGAATAAACACTATTTTTTTATTTTAATTATGACAATATAAAAATAATAAACATTAAAGTTAAAAAAATGACGTTTTATTAAACCCACTCTAACAAATTACATTTTAATAGCTGATCGGGGTTTGACTAGTCAAACCCCGATTTCATAAAATTAAATTTCGACCTTTGCCTGACCAACTTAGTCTCTCCTAGGTTTGACTAGTCAAAGGCCGAAACTGTAATTTATTTCGAGCTTTGACTAAGACCGTCAGTCAGACCTGAGGATTGCCTAGTCAAACCTAGGAGTGCCTGAAATTCGGGCTTTGACTATAACATATATACTAAGGATATCCACAGTTTTCACTGTATTCCTTCACTCAACCGTTCTCTCCAGCTCTTTCTGTCGTGCCAGTCCCCTTCATGTAGACTTCATCTTTGGAAGATCTTCGGGGTCTGCCTCTCTTCCTTGTTGCAACGATTTTGGTCTGCTCCTCTGACATGTCCGTATCAGGTTAATCTCTTCTTTTCAATGTAGTCTATTATGTCTGAGTTCACTCCCAGTATTCTCTTAATCCCTATATTATTATTGTCCTATTAGTCGAGGAAATGAAGCTGAAAAAATGGCAAAACCTCGCAATTTTTTCGTCCAGCATCTATTAGTACAAAAATTTGGGATTAGGCTCATTATACAATCTAGTTCATTTTCTATATTGAGCCATTGTACGCTTTTGGTTTTTTAAGGGTGAAAACTACCCCTAATTGTAAAAAATTATAAAATAACATTTTAAACTTTAATATTGTCAACATTTGGTTCTTATTAGTTACATAATGATTGTTTTATGCTTGAAGATATACTATCATAATATTTCAACCCTTAAAACCACCCTTGTTGGAGCTATACAGGGTGATCGATTAGTAGGGTAAAGCTCAATAGCTCCGCTATAGTAATAGATAGCAATAAAAGTTAAAAACAAAAATTTTAGCCACCTTTGAGCTTCACATTACAAAATTAGGGGCAACATTAAATTGGAGGGTCCGAGAAGTTAGCTACAGATATAAGTAAATGAAGGCATGACAGTGTTGCCATGTGTTTTTAGGATAAATCAGAAAAGAGCATGTCGTGATATATTTTTATTAATTTATTTATTAACATGGAAAACATTAACTATGTAGATAAAATAACGAGAAAAATTTTTTAATTTCTCTAATTAAAAAGTGTAAAATAAGTAAAATTCTGCTGTTTTAAGATTTTATTACTATATACTATTAGTTTATTATTATCTATATAAAAGTAAGCTTTGTATAAATAATAAGGTCGCCAATACAATAATTATTACAGATTATCTAGTAATATTATTACATATCATCTTTTCACCTGAATTTGAAACGCCATCGAAAAAACTCTAAATATTGATTAAAGATAGAAATATTAAGGGCCAGTTGTTCGAACGCTAATCAAAAATGATCATTATCAAATATTTAATTACTGTCACAACTGTCAATGTCAACTTTGATTGGGTTGCTGAAAACATAATTATTGATTAAAATTATGAAATTAGTTAATCAATTATGTTAATAATTGTTATGTGAATTGATTAACTAATCTCATAATTATAATCAATTATGTTTTCAGCAACCCAACCAAAGTTGACATTGACAGTTGTGACAGTAATTAAATATTTGATAGTGATCATTGTTGATTATAGTGTTCGAACAACCGGCCCTTAATATAATGTAAATAATAACAGACTCCAGAATATATGCAACTGAAAACACAGATATACAAGTCCACAAAAAAATTAAAAAGCTGTGATAATAACAGGCTCCAGAATATATGCAACTGAAAATACAGATATACAAGTCCACAGTACTATTAGGAAAACTAATTTGTCTAAAATGGAAGTTGTAGCTATTTATATGGGTAAAAGGACTATAAGTTTTTCACATGATACAATATCGTTGTAGGCATTTTAATATTTTAAAAAATACAAAATAAACACAAAAATAGCGTACTGACGAAGTGAACACCTTTCAGTAACTAAGAGCATTTCAGTATTCAGGTACATTAATTCCAAATAATAAAATAATAAAACGAAATATAATAAAATACAAAGAAAGTCATAAAATGTATATCTGCGGAATATCTGTGCAATCTGGCAAACACAAATTTAAACGTTCTGACTCTGTTGCCAAATCTCTCCAGGAATCTATCAGGGCAATTGCCACAAAAAAATTTCTAATAATTAACTGCAATTAATATCTAAACAAACAACAAATATTTATTCGTTCGTGTTTTACATAAATTAAAAAATATCAAAATCCATAGAATAATGTAAAAAGGTACTTTTCGAAGCTTTCTCTGTATATTTGAAGCATGCAACATATTATAAATTATATACATTATAATCACATGGCAACACTGTCAAACTTCAATTCAACGTTCTATGAAAATCTAATGTGGCTAACTTCTCGGACCCTCCAACTTAATGAAGTCCCAAAATTAGTTAGAATGTTACAGGGTGTTCAATAACACAGTGGCAGACCTAACTTATGTTTTTTTTAAATGGAACACCCTATATTTCATTTTATATTCGAAATCCTGTTAACTTCTCCATCACAAAAATATAAAGGTTTGTAATGTTATACAGGGTATTTACAAAGTTATAACCAATGTTTTATGAAAATCGTAATAAGTTCAACTCCCTGTATAAATAAAAATAAGCACAACAGCAATGGTTTATTAATGCCATATTTTTTTTACTCATTGTCAAAATTTTTAAGAATTATTGATATTGCTAATTTTCTTTATATCAAATACAGGGTGAGTCAAAATGCAAGTACATTATTTTCTCAGTAATGTTAAATGGAATACCCTGTATTTTATATCAATATTGAAAAGTAACATTAACGTACTTTAATTTTTATATAACATTCCCTAAGCCCAAATTTATTAGTTTTCGAGATATTTTCATTTTTCAGAGTAAATTATTTTAGGTGTTTAAATTTATCTAAATTTTAAGTAAGCCATGAGTGAATTGACAATTGAAGATTACCGATTATCAATCCGGTAATCAATATAACACTGTAGCAAATAAAGAAATAAAAATAATTTATTAGTAATACATTTTACAAACAAAAACACAACCACTACATGCAACATTTTTGAAACAATTTAATACTATCTTTTTATGTAAATGCAACAAATAAACAAAGAAAATTAGTAATAAATTTTACAAAAAAACACACAAACACAAAATACAATATTTTGTGAAGACAATTAAACACTACTTTTGTATGTAAATGTAACAATGTAACAAATAAAGAACGAAACATAATTTATCAGTAACACATTTTGCAAAAATTAGAAGCTACTTTTAATAAAATATTTTTAATATTTAATTACATAAGGTGTTCAAAATTATCTCCTAACACATTTATGTACGCGTAAAAACGATCATTGAATGAGCTACTTACTCTACGGAGCATTTGTAAATTAACACATCGAAATACACTTTGTATTCTATTTTTCATCTCATCCCTTGTTGTTGGAGGTGTTTTATAAACTTCATTATTAACGTAACCCCAAAAAAATCAGTCCAGTTTATTAAATTCTGGTGATTTGGGTGGCCACGCTACTGGTCCATTGAAAAATGAAAATATCTCGAAAACTAATAAATTTAGATATAGGGAATGTTATCTAAAAATTAAAGTACGGTAATGGTACTTTTCAATAGTGGTATAAAATACAGGGTGTTCCATTTAAAATTACTGAGAAAATAATGTACTTGCGTTTTGACTCACCCTGTATTTGATATAAAGAAAATTAGCAATATCGACCATTCTTGAAAATTTTGACAATACGTTAAAAAATATGGCATTAATAAACCATTGTTGTTTTGCTTATTTTTATTTATACAGGGAGTTGAACTTGTTACGATTTTCATATAAAATTGGTTATAACTTTGTAAATACCCTGTATAATATAACAAACCTTTATATTTTTGTGATGAAGAAGTTAACAGGATTTCGAATTTAAAATAAAATATAGGGTGTTCCATTTAAAAAAACATAAGTTTGATCTGCCACTGTGTTATCGAACACCCTGTAACATTCTAACTAATTTTGTAATGTGAAGCTCAAAGGTGGCTAAAATTTTTGTTATTAACTTTTATTGCTATCTATTACTATAGCGGAGCTATTGAGCTTTACCCTACTAATCAATCACCCTGTATATAAAGAATTTACTTGTCCTCAAAGAATAATTTCGGTTTGCATCGATTTACATAAAAATTTGGGATTAGGATCATCTCACCCTGTACTTCATATTCTATATCATGCTTAAGGGCGTTGATTATTTTTAGGGGTGTAAACTATCCCTTATTGTCAAAAATTATATAAAAACATTGTAAACTTTAATATGGGTAAAATTTGGTTTTGATTTGTTAAAAAATGATTGTTTTATACTTTAGGATATAATATCATAATGTTTTAACCCTTAAAAACCACCCTTAATAACATTACAGTTTTTATAAGTAGATATTTTAATAGATGTATACAGAAAAAAAGTAGAATTAAAGAATTACAAAAACATTTATTTACACAGAAATACGAATTTACAAATAGGTATGTACAAATACAAATACAAATAGTTTTTTAGTCATCTTCCAGTATACGAACTGGTTCTGTGTTATTATACATACATTGGAAATTATCCATAAGCGGACTATCTGAATTTTTCGAAAAAAAAATCGTTTTATAATCATAGCTCCTTCATTTTTGGCGATAAAAAGTTTTTTTTCAAAAATAGCTTTGTAGGATTTTTGAAGAGTTATAAGACTGTGTAAACTAAATTCCGTAAGATCCCTTAGTTTTTAATTAGGGTGGGTTTAAAGTGCTCGAATAAGGGGGTATTTGCTCGTAAATAGAGGTTTTAAACAGCTATATCTCGCTAACTGTAAACTGTAATGAAAATATATGCACAAGGGAATTTTAGTTATTAAAAAAGCTACAATTTTGTAGTCCATCATTTTTTTCTTATCTCCAGTATTTTCGGAGATATTTTGAAATAAAAAGTAAAAAATGGGAAATTCCAAAAAATTAATTTTTCTTTAAACTCCAATTTTTCTAAAATTAGGCCTTTAAAATAGGTCAAACTCCTTGGGTGTATTGACAATACAAATATAAAAGGAATTACAGGAAGATGAAGACCAATTTTTAATTAGGAGGGTTGTTAGGGGGTTGTTTTCACTGATTTTTTCATAGAAAAAAGCAGGTACCGACCTTTTTTGATCATAAGTCGCTTAGTTTTCAGGCCAGAAACTTTTTATTATTATTTTTTGAAAGGCCTAACTGTTTACTTGAAAAAAGATTATTTGAGTTTTCCTCGAAAAATGCAAAGTTTTTCCGTTATTTTACTTTGAATATTTCAAATTATGCATTTGACGAAAAAAGCTAACTTTTACCATGCCGTATCTCGGTTTGTATTGGTCTTAAAGATATTATAGAAAAAGAATTTGGTTTGTGTTACTAAAAGATACAATTTTGATATCCACAGTTTTTTTGATTAAATGCATATTTTTCGAGGTATTCTCAAAAAATCCTCTAAAAAAGTCGATTTTTTCATCGAAAAACTGTTACTTTCAAGCGCGAATAACTCGAAAAATATTAGTTTCACGAAGAAGATGTAAAAAACATTTTTTTCTTAGAATTACTTTTTACATCGATTTACATGTTTAAAATGTAATAAAAAATTCCCGCCCCCGAGATGGGGTGGCAACCACCCCCAAGGTTTTAGCGTACAGCGGCATGATATAGAAAATGATCCTTGGACTATTCCCTACCTTCTGTGAAAATTTCAAGTAAATTCATGCTGGACGAAAAAATTGCGAGCCAAAATGCTTCACTTCATCGACTATACAGGGTGCGCCAAACCTCTGGTCTTCTTTGATTACGGCGAAACTATGAGATATACAAAAAAATGTTTATAACAAAACTAATGTGTATCAAAGAGGTCTATAATTTAAAATTATTTTCAATTATACAGGGTGAGTCAGAACGACGGTATGAACCAAAGTTGTATTTTTTTAAATGGAACACCCTGTATATTAAATCATTTCTGAATATATTATTTAAAAATATGAAAAATTTGTATAAGGTCTTATACGTCTAAAGTTAATAATTTTTGAAATATTTACATTTTTATTGAGAAAAATGGTAATATTTATAGGGTTGTGGATTATGTTTCCAAGGAAATAAAAATTTGGGTGATAGGTCAAAGTTTTTAAAATATAGTGTTATTTTTAAATAATTTAATATTTTTTACTTTTAGCCATAAAATATACAGTGTGATCACTATTTGCAAATACAAAATTTTCTCATTTTTTTTAAATGGGACACCCTGTATATTACTTTTGCGTTTTGTAGTAAATATTACAACCTTTCTTTTGATATAAGGTTGTATGTACCTAGCATGTTTCGTTTTGTAGATATTTAAAAAAAACTATAGATTTTACGTGTTTGCGGATTTTTTATTCAAAAATTTTTTTGCAAAAAAAATAATTATAATCTGGTTTTAGAAACATACACTAAAATATAAAATATGAAGATAAAAACGTAATTAAAGATTAAAATAAATCGTATGCTAGTACAATTCAATTGAATTTAATAACTTTAAATTATTTTACAAAAAATATTTTATCATGCATAAATTAGTTACTAAATTAAATAAACAACCAAATTTTAAATCAACCGTAGTAATTTTTCTACTACAGCAACTTTCCTGTACCAAATTAATTGTTAGTTAAATTATATTTAGTTAAACTTTTAATTTACCTTTTAAATTTACTTACATACATCTTGAGAATATAAAAATTATTATAAAGTATGCTTTGAAACAAATGAATGTTAAATGTATCATCCAAATTATGTATTAATATAAATAGTATTTACTGGTGTCACAAAAACTGGGAATACTTTGGTAGTTGAAATTTTTGAAACAATTTTTTTTATTTTAAATTTTAATTTTTTAACCGAATCATTTTTGGATATGACATTTGTTTTGGGCGAAACCATTAGAAATTATTACCAGATTTTGTGACACGAGTAGGTACATAGATACTATTTACTTCTTAATATACTTCCATAACGTTCATTTGTTTCAAAGCATACTTTATACGTTCTCAAGATGTAGGTAAATTAAAAAGTTATTAACTGATCTTACTCGTAAATACAATATAACTAACAATTAATTTGGTATAGGAAAGTTGCTGCGGTAGAAGAATTACTACGATTGATTTAAAATTTGGTTGTTTATTTAATTTAGTAACTAATTTATGCATTCATTAATATGGTAAAATATTTTTTGTAAAATAATTTAAAGTTATTAAATTCAATTGAATTGTACTAGCATACGATTTATTTTAATCTTTAATTACGTTTTTATTTTCATATTTCATATTTTAGTGTATGTTTCTAAAACCAGATTATAATTATTTTTTTTTGCAAAAAAATTTTTAAATAAAAAATCCGCAAAAACGTAAAATCTATAGTTTTTTTAAAATATCTACAAAACGAAACATGCTAGGTACATACAACCTTATACCAAAAGAAAGGTTGTAATATTTATTACCAAACGCAAAACTAATATATAGGGTGTCCCATTAAAAAAAAATGAGAAAATTTTGTATTTGCAAATAGTGATCACACTGTATATTTTATGGCTAAAAGTAAAAAATATTAAATTATTTAAAAATAACACTATATTTTAAAAACTTTGACCTATCACCTAAATTTTTATTTCCTTGGAAACATAATCCACAACCCTATAAATATTACCATTTTTGTCAATAAAAATGTAAATATTTCGAAAATTATTAACTTTAGGCCTATAAGACCTTATACAAATTTTTCATACTTTTAAATAATATATTCAAAAATGATTTAATATACAGGGTGTTCCATTTAAAAAAATACAACTTTGGTTCATACCGTCATTCTGACTCACCCTGTATAATTGAAAATAATTTTAAATTATAGACCTCTTTGATACACATTAGTTCTGTTATAAACATTTTTTTGTATATCTCATAGTTTAGCCGTAATCAAAGAAGACCAGAGGTTTGGCGCACCCTGTATATAGATATTATTTAGCAATTTAGCTATTTTAAAATAGCAGTCTGATTTTTGCATGAGAGTTTAATCTCTGTTCGGACAATTTAAGTCTGTTCTGTCGGACAAAATAAATGTGCCGTTTTCGTGGGGTGACCGTTCCAAATTTTTAACCTGTTCCACAATTACAACTGCCCCTGTTCCAGTGTTCCCATATATCAAAGTTTATCCGACTAGACACCCTTAAGCTATTAGCAAATTTTCAGCTTGCTATTAATCAACTTTTTTTTTCATACGCGGGATCCAGACCTATTATTATTTATGTGTTGTAAGTTTGTAAACGTTTATACTGGCGATATTTAGGACCCCATAAAAAGATTACTAGTGGCCATCGTTTAATATTTCTACACATTGTAAGGTGACGCCATTTTATGTACCGGCTGTCCCAATAAGAATAGCTCTCGGCCATATCTCAGGAACCGTTCATAGTATAGCTGAGAAGAAAAAAATTATAACAAAAGTTGCCTCGGGAAAAGCCTCGAAATTATTTTCATAATTGTAGTTCCACCGCTAGAGGGCAATTGAATATCACAAATTAAAAAATTAAAATTTTACAAAATTTGCCTAATGAAAGAGCACTGGAAATCTGATCATCGCATTCTTCATAAAATTCTGCGCGTATTTAATTTCACAAGTTTAACTCTATATTTGCAAATAAGAGTTGGGGGTGAGTGCGAACCTTGTTATGAAAAAATGACTGTAGGTCAGGTTCTGCTAAATCGAATTTTGCAAACTTGGTCTTGTTGAAAGCAGCTCTTTTCCGTCAATGTAAGTATTACAGTAAGTAATATGTCAGGAGGCGTTATTTAATTTTTTTCAGGAATCTAATTTTCTATGGAAAATATTTAATTCAAGTATGCATTTTTAATCCTTTATTACAAAATTAGTCCAAATTAGCAACAGAATAGCGGAAACTGCATGCCAATACCTTTTTTCTATCTCGAGATATCTTAAGAAACGTGTAACTGTTAAACATAACTATTACCAAAGAATATATCGAGGGGTTCGAGCGAAAACCCGATAACTAACAAAACCATTGTTTAGAGATAATCGCGATTAAAGATTTTAGGAAGTTTGAAGAAGATTTCTAAAAAAACGAAAGATAAACGGAAGATTTCTAAAAAGCTAACGAATACCATATAGATCTGCACTTAGTGTTCGTTGACTACGAAAAAGCATTTGACAGCGTGGAAATGTGGGCAATAGAAAAAGCTATACAACTGTCGAATAGATTCCAGATACAGAATGCTAATACATAATATATATAAGAAAGCAACAATGACAGTACAATTGGAAGAAACCACAAAACCCATACCAATTAACAGAGGAGTGCGACAGGGAGATGTTATTTCTCCTAAACTATTTACATTAGCACTGGAAGATGTTTTCAAAACAATGGAATGGACAAACATGGGAATAAACATAAATGGAAAGAAACTAAACCACCTAAGATATGCAGACGATGTAGTAGTCATAGCATCAAGTTTTGAAGAACTACAAACCATGCTAACCGAACTAGCAAATGAATCCGAACAAATAGGTCTAAAAATGAATTTTGCCAAAACAAAAACAATGACAAACACACAAGACAATAGAAACGTAATACTAAACAACACCACAATAGAAGCGGTTAATGATTATATATATTTGGGACAGATTATAAAAATAAATAAGGAAAACCAAACAGCGGAGGTAAAAAGAAGGGTCAGATTAGCCTGGGCAGGATTTGGAAAATTAAAATAGGTCCTAAAGAATAAAAAAATACAACAATACTTAAAAACAAGAGTGTTTGACCAGTGCATACTCCCAATTCTCACATACGCATGCCAAACATGGACCTTGACCAAGGCAAACATGGATAAAATAATAAAGACACAAAGAGCCATGGAGAGAGCAATGTTAGGAGTAAAATTGACAGACAAAAAGCAAAACAACTGGGTCAGAAATAGAACAAAAGTCAAAGACGCAGGTCAACATATAACCAGGCTAAAATGGAGCTTCGCAGGTCATAACGCTAGACAAACGGACAATAGGTGGAATAGCACGATACAACAATGGAGACCATGGACAGGAAAGAGAGCAAGAGGACGACCCCAGATGAGATGGGGAGACGACATTAAAAAGATAGGAGGAACGCACTGGAAACAGAAAGCACTAAACAGAAGCGAATGGAGGAAACTGGGGGAAGTCTATGTTCAGAATTGGACGAATTAAAGGGCAAAAGAAGAAGAAGAAGAAGAAGAAGATTTAAAATCGTCATAGGAAGTTTTATCAAATATCCTCTCTAAATGATTATAATGCATTCTCGAGCCTTAGAAGTAAATGTAAAGCTCTAACAAAGACTTGTTATAATAAGTTTATAGAAAAAACTGAGAATTCCATTCATAGTAACATTGAATCGTTTTGGTCATTCATAAATTCTAAACGAACGAGTACGGGTTTACCAAATGAAATGTCTTTGAACAATATCACTTATACAACTCCGAGTGATATTGCAAATGCATTTGCATTATATTTCTCATCAGTTTATTCTGAGAAAGCAATAAGCAAACGTGTTTTACCTCCCACCACCAATATAACGATTAATTCCTGTAATATTACAATATCTCAAGTATATGAAAGAATGATGACGTTATATGTGAACAGAGGTCCTGGTCCTGACAAAATACCTCCTACAGTTTTAAAGAAATGTAGTTTTATTTTGGCGAGACCATTGTGGAAAATTTTTAATTCTTCTTTGTATACTGGTTACTTTCCGGATCCTTGGAAATTAAGTTTTTTAACACCAATACATAAAGCTGGTAGTAGATCCGACATTACAAATTACAGACCAATTTCTATACTAAGTACTATTCCTAAGTTATTTGAAAGCTTAGTGTCGGACTGCCTCTTGGTATGTTTCAAATTGTTTCCAGTAGATGAGCAATATGGTTTTCAGAAACACAAATCATCGGAATTAAATCTTCTTTGCTATTTGGATGTGTTGTCAAGTGCTTTGGAGGGTGGGTATCAAATTGATTCTATTTATACAGACTTCTCCAAGGTATTTGACAGGGTAAATCATAACATCCTATTGTCTAAATTAGAAGCTGCTGGAGTAGATGGGAAACTGCTTGAATAGCTGGAAAGCTACCTAATAGGAAGGCGCCAAGCAGTAAGGATCCAGGATTGTCTATCTCAGGATGTAGTTGTCAGTTCTGGTGTCCCTCGGGGTTCACATCTGGGTCCGCTATTATTTATTATATTTATAAATGATATTGCAGATATAAACTGTAATAAGCTTTTGTTTGCGGATGATTTAAAAATTTTTTCGAAAATATCTAGTCCTGAGGATTCCGAAAATCTGAAATTTCAATTAAATAAAATACAGGATTGGTGTAAAGAAAATGAAATGGAGCTAAATGTCAAAAAGTGCCATAAAATTAGTTTTTATCAAGGTAGAACGTATATTCCGTTTCAATATAAACTTGATAACACACCACTAGATTGTGTTAATACAATAAGAGATCTTGGAATACTGTTTGACAAATCGCTAAAATTCGCAGATCATATTGATTCTATTATTTCAAAGGCATTGCAGATGCTTGGCTTCATGAAACGAAACTGCTATGATTTTAAAAGTCCCAATACCCTAAAATTGTTATACTGTTCTCTTGTTAGACCTCACTTGGAATACTGTTGTAGTATTTGGTCACCTTACTATAATGTTTACGCAGAAAAAATTGAGAAAATTCAAAATAAATTCCTTGGGTTTTTGGGATTTAAAATTAGAGCTATTACTGGGAGTAACAGGTTTTACAGTTATGACGAAAGTAGAGCATTTATAAATATCAACACCCTGGAAGAACGTCGTTATCACCATGATTTGAAAATTCTGTATAGTTTGTTAAATGGTACAGCAAATAGTCATTATTTATTGTCTAAGGTTGGTTTTAAAGTTCCTTCATACAGTACTCGCAATGCAGTTGAAACCACTTTTCATGTACCATTTCATCGATGTAATTATGGCCTCAATGAACCTATAACTAGAATGTTGCGTCTAGCAAATTAAAATACTGCGAGGCTTAATTTTAGTTCCACACCTAACCAATTTATACGCGACTTGAAACAAATTAATATTGCCTCTTAATTGTTTTGTCTTGTTCCCCTTTACCAGTCTGTTTCTAATTTGTTCTGTATGTAATTTATTTCTTTTAACTATTATATTTTATTTGTTATATATATATATATATACATATATATTTTTTTACCAATGTTTCTTGGGTTTAGGTTCATAAAAAAAGCTTGTCTATGATGTTATGACCATATTTATTGATATATTATCCGACGTTTCGGCAGGAAATCCATGCCTTTTTCAAGGATTGACTAAAACAACATTTATTGAAAGCTACAATACAATTTAAAAGAAAATCGACTTACCATGCAATCGTAAATTTAGTCTTGAAACAAGTACACAAATAGACGTCACAATTAAAACAATGTTAAAATGTTAAAGCATAGGAATAGATATAAATAAATAAATTTAGTCAATCCTTGAAAAAGGCATGGATTTCCTGCCGAAACGTCGGATAATATATCAATAAATATGGTCATAACATCATAGACAAGCTTTTTTTATGAACCTAAACCCAAGAAACATTGGTAAAAAAATATATCAAGGTTCAAGAATTACACTCAAACAATATACATTATATATATATATATATATATATATATATATATATATATATATATATATATATATATATATATATATATATATATATATATATATATATATATATATATATGTTCGGAAAGGTTTCCGCGGTTAATACAATGAAACTTAAAGCTAAAATCAATATCAACAAAAGAATTAATATTAAAATTAAACTCACCAGGCTTCCGGGTTGAACCGCGTCGTTGGTTTCTAGGCCGAGCTTTCGACGTCCTCTCTGACGTCATCTTCAGGGCTTCCGGGGTCTCAGTCTCCTGAGGCTCCAGACACTACACTCACTACTCACTACTTCACTACTCACTGCAATACTGTTGTTGCTGACGCTGGGGCGGTCATTTATACCGTGGACTGATGTGACTGACGTGGCTGTCGATGACGTGGCGGAGTGGGAATTAGCGCGAAGACTATTTGGAGTGGCGCGAAGATTTTTGACGGCTGGAATTGTATTTGTAGATGGAGCGGACGATGTTTTCTTTAGGAGGGGTCTCCAAGGTAAACGGATGCCGTCATCTCTTTTATTGAGACAACTTGGCCGTTTTTCGATTTCTATGGCTTCTCGGATAATCCTTTGTTTATAGAAGCGGATGGGGGTTTCTCGACGTTCTTATTAAGAAGAACCAATCACAAGGTTTTCATCACTCTGTTTATCGAAAACCCACCCATACCAACCGCTACTTGCATGGCAACTCTCATCACCCACCTTCTCAAATTAATTCAGTCATTAATACTCTTGTCTCCAGATCAATCCGTCTTTCCGATGATGCAAGTAGATCTACTGAACTCTCTTCTTTAAAACAAGCCCTCATCCAAAACGGTTACCGCGAAAATCACATCGATAGGAGCATCCATAAACTTCAATCTCCCGCTCAATCACAACCCAAAGAGTTAGATCCTGATCATACGAAAGCTTTTCTTCCCTATATCAAAGGTGTTACTGACAAAATCGACAGAATTCTTAAACCACGAGGAATAAAAACAGTATTTACCCCCCAACAAAAACTTTCATCTCTTGTCCGATCCGTCAAAGACAACATTCCAAATGAACAACACGGAGTTTATGAAATTCCTTGTGCAGACTGCCCCCGATCTTACATAGGACAAACCAATCGTAGAATCCAAAATAGGATTTATGAACATTCCATATCTGTTCGCAATTCCGATTCAGTTTCAGCCCTAGGCCAACACCATCTTCATACAGGTCACAAAATTGACTTTGAAAACTCCAGAACCATAGCCCCCATCCGCTTCTATAAACAAAGGATTATCCGAGAAGCCATAGAAATCGAAAAACGGCCAAGTTGTCTCAATAAAAGAGATGACGGCATCCGTTTACCTTCGACTTGGAGACCCCTCCTAAAGAAAACATCGTCCGCTCCATCTACAAATACAATTCCAGCCGTCAAAAATCTTCGCGCCACTCCAAATAGTCTTCGCGCTAATTCCCACTCCGCCACGTCATCGACAGCCACGTCAGTCACATCAGTCCACGGTATAAATGACCGCCCCAGCGTCAGCAACAACAGTATTGCAGTGAGTAGTGAAGTAGTGAGTAGTGAGTGTAGTGTCTGGAGCCTCAGGAGACTGAGACCCCGGAAGCCCTGAAGATGACGTCAGAGAGGACGTCGAAAGCTCGGCCTAGAAACCAACGACGCGGTTCAACCCGGAAGCCTGGTGAGTTTAATTTTAATATTAATTCTTTTGTTGATATTGATTTTAGCTTTAAGTTTCAATATATATATATATATATATATATATATATATATATATATATATATATATATATATATATATATATATATATATATATATATATATATATATATATATATATATATATATATATATATATATATATATATATATATATGACTTATATTTAGTATACGAAATTGTTCCAAAATTTGTAAAAAAATGTAACTGTATTGGGCTTGTCCCGTGGAAATAAAAAAACAAAAAACAATATTTGTTATAGCCAAATGGTAGAGAATTTAATATTTAGTTAGAATAATTTATTTTTTCTACAACCATGTTAAAATAGTTATTTATGAAACAGTTCGTGAAGTATGCTTTTTTGCGAACGCACTCGATTTTTAGAGCACGAGCGACAACGGAGCGAGTGCTATAAATCGCATAAGTTCGCAAAAAGTACTTCACGCACAGTTTCATACAATATTTGATCTACGATAAACAAATAAAAAAAAGCTGTAACTCTTCGTCACTGGAATTCATTTCTATTCTACAATTTTTAGAACTTTGACATTTAAAAATTCTAATTACTTTCAAAGCACAAAACTGTCAAAACTTTTGTTGTAATTGATTGCTCATATTGTCATTACCATGACAACGCGAAAGTTAAGGATTGTCACCATGGCAACGCGAAAGTTAAAAACAGTGCGAAAAAGTAAATCCCATTTAAAATACATTGTTACTCCACGCACACTTTAAATCCTTCACGCACTGCTATCTATAATGACAGTTTTCACAAACTAAAAACTTATACATAATATGACTAGAGTAGATAAATGCAATTTTTAGCACTCCAAACGAGCGGTAAAAATGCTACTTTAAGGCACTAGTGCTTTAAAAATTTTAAGGCACTGCAGTTAAAAGTGAATTGTCAAATTGTGAAACGTAAAAATATTTATATTTCATTTATTAACAATAATATTAATAGTACAACTTGCGCAATTTGAAAAAGGTGGTTTAAAAGGTTTTTTAAAATGTAATTTAAACTGTATTATTGCATTTTTAACACGTTTGTAGAAAAAACTATTAAAATTTGTTGGAATATACTTACAACAATAAAAGTAGATGTAATTCTATATTTGTTATGATTCACGTATTGACAGTATAGGCAGTTTTGATATAATGTCAAGAAAAATATAAAAATGGAATGTCAGTCAAGTTCAAGTAAAAGTTTTTGTAGGTATTGTCCTGTAAATGAGAATGAATAAATTATAATTGTTGATATATAAGACGTTTGTAGAAAAAATAATACGTGTTAAAAAGTACATTTTAAGGCACTCATGTGAATTGCAGAATTCGCTTCGCTCATTCTGCAAACTTTCACATGTGTACCTTAAACGTGTACTTTTAACACTTATATCATAAATAACTATTAAGTTTAATTTATAAATTACAAAAAAAATAGTGATATTTATCGGGTTTTACCTCGTTGAATGAGTATAACATTTGACTTTATTGGTTTTTATTTTGAATTTTTTTAATTATAAAATAAAAGTTAATTGTATATTATTCCAACAAAAATAAATTAATCTGCATTATTTTTAGAAAATTAAAAGGTAAAATGTGTCTTCCTCCGATTCTTCTCACATCATTACGTCTGGAATTCGATCTACGATATAATTACCAGTTTTTAAATTTGTTATTCAAGGATGCACCTCTTCCGGAAAATATTTTCTTGGCATATCTCTATCAAATCCATTTTCTTTGCTTCACTTATTGGAAAGGTACTTTTATATAACTTTGGTAAATTGCCTGGAGTTGGTAAGTCTATGGTTGCATTTTGGGATGAAATTTGATTTAGCCTTTTATGGCGTAGAGTAGGAGTTTTTGAAGTTATACTTCTTTACCGGCGATATGAGGGTGAATTTTTATATGTTAAAACCTATGATCCCGGCGCATGCGCATTATAACTTTGTTCTGATTGGATGTTCAAATGACATGTCAAAAATTATTCAATATGGCGGCTGTGGCACAGCTGTAGTTAGATTATTTATGGTTGTTGCGTTTTAAAATTTGTGTGAAAAGAAACAACAAACAAAAGTTAATTAATAGTTATACTGCATTTTTAAATAGTTTTCATATACCTATATTTTTGTACTTTTGGACTATTTTGGACAAGGAAAACTCATTCTAATTTGGTAAGTAGTTTTTATTATAATCATATTGTAATTATACATTTGGATTAGGTTGAAATACAGTAGAGCGTCGATTATCCGAACTAATTGGGGGACATTGGTGTTCGGAAAACCGATTTGTTCGGATAATCGAACTACAATATATTGATACATATTTATAGTCATAATACATATTTATCCACAAGTAAATAAAAGCCATATCTATATACCTAATGACAACTAGCAACTAAACAAAAAAGTGCAGTCTTTGCAACAACATAATTATTTTTGGATACAATATTGAAGAAAATTGAAGATATTTTAAGCGTCAATTACTAACGCTTGCTCGGTATTCGAGTGCGGGACGCGGTAGTCGATAGTTCGAATAAGCGGTCGTTCGGTTGATCGACGTTCGGATAATCGACGCTCTACTGTACATTTATTTTCTCGATTACCAACAAAAGTTCTACCAATCTTCATCTAATATATTGTTTTCTTACTGTTTTGTTATATTTTTATATTTTCTTCCACAAAATTTAAACTACATAATTTAATTATATTCAAAACAAGTGTCAAACAGTAAAACGTTCAGTTACCCTATTTTTCCACATGACAAATAATGTGGAATTGGACGAGTGAGTCTAGGCTTCGATTACGAATCAAAGCGCCACGAAATTCACGGGTTCGATTCCCGATGCAAGTTTTTATTTTTTTTTTATGCATTTTATGATTGTAAGTATATTTGTTATATAATTTTTTTTTTCAGAAAATGCGTATTTAAAATTTTTGCCAACAATTATTATCGTTCAGAAATCATTTTTTCTTTGTGGCATTTTTCAATGTGTTTGTGTGCGTTTTATTCTTTTATTTTTTTTTAATTTTTGGTATTGTCTTAAAAATCACATAATATGTAGTAGAAGTATAACTTCTTACGTGCGTACAAAGTACACAGACATTCTTTTTTTTAATTCAAACCAATATCTTCTGATATTTTTATTAACTGGTTACAGTTTTCCGCTATTGTTTTATTTAGAATATCATCCAGTAGAATCACTGTTAGCTACAGCATTTATTATATCATCAGAGAATATGCACATAGACAAGGCGAAAACGGTGGGCTCGAAGGGAAAAATATTCCCATGAAATTTTTTTGCATAATCACATTCGTGAGACATCCCAGAATAAGGATCAAGAAGTCGCCCACGTGAAAAGTGGGCCAATTTTTTTTTAACAATTTTTTTTTAATCAAATTGTAAGAATCAATATTTTTGGCCCGAACAATTTTTTCTTTAATTTTTTGGACCATTCTGGACAAAAAAAGTCTCCTATAATTTTTCTCTAAAGCTGATCCTTTTCGACTTATAAGCAATTTAAAATTGAAAAAAACGAAAAATAGCGATTTTCAAGGCTTAATAACTCGGTTAAAATTTATTATTATGAAAGTCAATATATGACTAAATTAAAGTTTAAAACCCCACCTACAATATCCTGAAGAAATTTTTGTCATTATTTTATTACTAAGCTGTTATTTTTAAGTAATAATAATAAGCACCATGCACGTGTGCGGGGCTGTAAATGCTGAGTGCGAGAGAGAAGCCATTCCAGCAGTCCAATTGTGCATCTTACTCGCACTCACATTTACAGCAGCGTCAATACGATGTAACCACTCATTGTTATTAATTAAAAATAACAGTTTAGTAGTAAATTAATGACACTGATTTCTTCAGGATCATGTAACGGAGACTTTAAACTTTGATTTAGTCACTTTATGACTTTCAAAATAATAATTTTTGACCGAGTTATTAAGTCTTAAAAATGGCCATTTTCGCGTTTTTCAAATTGTAACTTGCTTATAACTCGAAAAAGATCAACTTTAGAGAAAAATTATAAGAGACCTTTTTTATCCAGAATGGTCCAAAAAACCTAAAAAAAATTAGTTCGGGCCAAAAATATTGATTTTTACAATTTGATTAAAAAAAAAATTGTTAAAAAAAATTGGCCCACTTTTCTCGTGGGCGACTTCTTGAACCTTATTCTGGGATGCGTCACGAATGTGATTATGCAAAAATATCTCATGGGAATATTTTTCCCAACGAACCCGCCGTTTCCGCCTTGTCTAACAGCGTTTTTTAAAAAACTTTTGACACACTGGAATTCATTCATGGTGAGCTAGTGGAAAGAAACAATTCTTACTAAATGTTTGTTCCTTTCTTTGGGAAGTTTTAGCGACAAGTCTAGTCCTAATTAGTTTGACAGTTATATTGTACAAAATAAACATTTTTCTAGACTAGGCTACTACTACTAGACTCCAGTAATTTCCACAGAGTTGCAGTAGTCTTCAGACAACTTTTCAGTACACTTAATTTTAAATTTACTACAATTGATTTGCTGTGGTACCTTGGAAGCTCTGAGTTTGTTTTTCATTATAAATGTGGGCCCCATTCTAACCGCTTTTTTTGTTTTCGTAATATTCAATTGTCAATTTACGCCATCTTTTACTGGGTTTTCGCAGGAAAAAGTGTGCTGAAATTTAATAAACTATCATAGTCTAAAATTCTTTATCGGATTTTCGCATGAATATATTTTGTCAAAATGAACAATTTTGTAATCTTCATCTCCGATAAAATTAATTATCAGTTTTTAACTTAGAAATATTTCTAATAAAATTAGTAACTTTACACAGGAAAAAGAAGATAAATGATTCTACCGGATTCTCATATTATAAATATGTTTATAACAAAGTATTTTTATCAGTAAAGTTATATATCGGGTTGGTTTTATTTAAAAATATGAGTTTATGAGTAATATGAGAATAACAGTTTTTACCATGTCTGGTTTTTATTAGTTATTGTGCTTAAAAATGTTAATATCAAATAATTACATTTACCAGTGTTTTTGACGTGTTTTTAACTACAGCAGAAATAAAAATACCGGATTTCATAATTTTGGTATTTATCGGGTTTTCACTCGAACCCCTCGATATAGCCCCTAGACTAGAAGAAGCTTTTATATGAAACAGATGGTCACGTTTATAAGAAGGCTTGTTGACGAGGGATGTTGCGGCTGCAGTGCGGGCGGTGGTGAGATGACGGGTGACTACAGACGTTGTCAGATCTATGCACCTCCATAGCACCTACTCAGTTGGAACGCAAAATCCTATGCTAAAATGTTACAGGGCCGTACCGTACTCATGTCTATATTCTTTTACTGTCACTGGTAAACGAAGTTAAGGAAAAATAGTGTGCTGTGGAAAAAATAAAGAAACATTTTCCAGGTGTCAACGTATATCTATGCCTAATTAATTAATACAATAATAAGACAAACAACACTACAAAATATAATAAATAAATAAAAACAACTAAACCTAAATGTTCAAATTGTTGCCCATCATTTTCGATGCAAGCATTTACTCTTTCAAGAGTAGATTGCACAGTAGAACAGCAATCTCAATTTCTGCTCTCGAAATGCTTTTAATGGCGTTTCGTATTCTCTGAATTATGTTTAGGGGTAGACAGGACAAGAACTCTTGTCTTGATAACAACTTCTTGTCATGTCTTGAGAAAAAATCAAGAAATTTAAAAAAATCCTGTCTTGGCGTTTTCTTGACATCTTATATCTTGTCTTGACTCAAGAAATTTCAACATCTTGAAATTTCTTGATTACCCGGTCAAGTGATTCCCCGGCGACCTTTTTATTGCGTTGCGCGCTAACACGGCCTCCACTGCCTATAACTATGCCAAAATTAGATATGTATACAAGATAGCATCCAACTTTCGAGAGTCTGACATAGGACTTAAGTGTAAAAATGCTTTAAGTATATTTTGCAATGATATTGAAAATCTAAATAAGTGCAAGATATTAGATAAAGAATGGGTAGTGATCAGTACACTTTGTCACTATCTGAAAATGTCTACCCGTCATTATCGAAAATGGCCAAGGATTTTCTCGGTACGCCAGCAACATCTATGTACCTGCGCAAAGGCTATTTTCAAGAGCAGCTTTAACAATAACAGAGTCAAGAAATCGGCTAGGCGTTGACTCCATAACAAGTAATTTCTGCCTCCATGGCCCTTCATGGCTTATCAATCAATTTAAAAATGTGCTAAATTTGTTATTTAAAATAAAATATAGTTTGCAATTTTATTTTCAACAGAATTAGAAGTGTTCAATAAATTAAAACACGTTATGCTATGTTAAAATATGTTATATTTTTCACTTATAAATACGTTTTAGAGTTTTCATTATTAGTTAAGATATTTCAAGATTTCTTGTTTTCTTGACAAGAAATCTTGATATTGACATAAAATTTCTTGTCTTGTCTTGAAATTTTCAAGAACTTGGCGACCCCTAATTATGTTTTTTCGAGTAATGGGCCTAACTGCAAAAACAAGGTCTTTAATCCGTCCCCATGAATAAAAGTCTCAAACAGTTAAATCTGGTGATGGTCAGATAATTGGACCTTTTATTGTCGATAATATGGTGAGCGCTTTCTAAATTGTTTAAGGAGAGAATTGTCTCTTCTTCTGGAAGATGTACCGCTATCAGTTCATAGGTCCATGTTATTTCAGCACGATGGTTGTCCTGCGCATTTCTCGAGAGTAGTTAGAGATTTTTTAGATGAGACATTCGCTGATAGATGGATAGGACGTGGAAGCCTATTTTTCGGCCAGCCAGATCACCAGATTTAACTTTTTTAGACTTTTATTTATGGGGACGGATTCAATACCTTGTTTTTGCAGCTAGCCCCACGACTCGAGAAAACATCACCCAGAGAATACAAAACGGCATTCAAGCATTTCGAGAGCAGAAGTTGAGACTGCTGTTCAATCTACTTTTGAAGGAGTAAAAGCTTGCATCGAAAATGATAGGCAACAATTTGAACATTTAGGTTGTCACTAAGTATTTGTTTTTATTCCTTTATTATATTTTATAGTGTCTATATAGTATTACATAGAAAAGTCGTACGAGACGCTAATTTAGATAGCAGGGGAACAGTATTCAATAGATCAGTCCAAATTCTAGCATATGCAGACGACGTGGACATTATAATAAGAACCAGAGCGAGAACTGCGGAAATCCTAACCGAGCTAGTAGCAGCAGCAGAACGAATGGGGTTACATATAAATCGAGATAAAACCAAATTCATGGCGACTAACACAAACACAAGAGCTGGAAATGTTGATGCAGATCTAGTCATCAATGACCAAAACTTCGAAGCGGTCAAAGAGTTCATATATCTAGGGACATCGGTTAACCCCAATAATAACACATCAGGGGAAATAAAAAGACGAATAATAATTGCAAACAGGTATTATCACAGTCTATCAAAGTACTTAGCTAACAAACGTCTGTCTCAAAAAACTCATATAAGGCTGTATAGAACATTGATATTCCCCGTTCTCACATATGGATCAGAGGTATGGACGCTAACTAAAACAGATGAATCCGCTCTATCGATTTTTGAAAGAAAGGTGCTACGCAAGATATTCGGAGCGGTCTGCGAGAACGAAATATGGAGGCGTAGATATAACAACTGCAGAATATCTACAAGCATACGTTTGGTGGAAAAGATATTATCACTATAATTAAGCAAAACCGCCTGCAGTGGGCAGGACATGTAGCCCGGGCCCCGGAATCGAACATGATAAAAAAGATTCTAACAGCGCAACCCGTGGGAATGAGAAGACGGGGTAGACCAAAGCTGAGGTGGATGGACGGGGTCCAACACAAGATGCCGAGAAGATCGGAGTTGGCAACTGGAAAATGCAAGCAAGGGACAGAACAGTATGGCGTAGAAAGCTTGAGAAGGTCGAGGCCCTCGTAAGGGCTGTAGCACCAAGATGATGATTTTATAGTGTTGTTTTAATTAATTATATACGTTTGTGATGGGTAGCTCTTTCAGGACGACATACTCAGTAAAATGCAGGTTAAAAACAAAGCAAATATATTTCGGCGATTTATATACAGAGTTCAAAAATAAACAAACAAAATAAAAGGTGATTCTATATTGCTCCGTTGCAGAGACTATCCCGTCTGGATAGATGTCTGCAAAAGAAAAATAAAATTAATATTATCAAAATGAAATATCCTTACACCTCACTAGAGTGTAAGGCACAAACAGTCAAGCAATAAAAATATTAATAATCATATGGGAGCCATACGGTTCTGATCGGAAGCACGCTCACTCCACGGCTACCGTTTAATTACAAGCATGCAAATCACTTCAGTACGGTGTCTCGCTACTCAGGTCGGCCTGCCTGCTCAATCCGCTGGTTGATCTTGGAGTCCAGAGCTGGTGGCTACAAGACTGATTCTTCTGCGCTCGGTGGCCTCCTTAAGTACGCTCTCTGTCTGGTCTGTTTTGGAGAAGTTGAAATGAGTGGGGCCTCGTGTTGCGCGAACGGTGAAACGCCAACGGTTCAATCTGTCGACGTGCTGCTCGAGGCATATCATTACACACACATTGACATCTAGAAAATGTTTTTTTGTTTTTTCCATAGCACATTATTTTACTTCATTTACCGGTGACAGTAAGAGTTCCCGCAGACTGCAGACTTTTTAACGGCCGATAGTTTGGTCGGGTTGGGTTGTTAGTGCGCATACCGAGCCAACTAAACAGTCGGGTTGGTGAAGGGAGCGCAGATTAGCAACTGTCGACCAACTATTCTAGAACGATTTAGTACTAAAGTTTGTATTTGACTATTGAAGTGAATAGTCGCACAATGCAAACATTGTCCCGAAATGAGAGTCTGAGAGTATTTTGTGCATCCAATTCACAGTGGAAGCAATAAGAAGACAGTCAAAAGCAACAGACGTGATCCAGAAGATTGCCATGTTAAAATGGAACTGGGCAGGACACATATGAAAAATGAAAGACAACCATTGGACGAAGCGAATTCTTGAATGGCGACCAAGGACAAGCAAAATAAGTAGAGGCAGACCTCAAACAAGATGAACTGGTGACATTAAGTGAATGACTGGTCACGAATAGATGCAAAAAAACAACAAATAGAAATGAATGGATATATTACAGTTCAAGTTGATTATCCAGTTGGAGTTGACTCCAACTAGTTGGAGTCAACTCTAACGGCTGGTTTCAGTAAAAGTTGATTATAAATATAAAATGAAGATTTATATTCAACATTTACTAGTAAAAGTAGACTCCAACTAGGAACAGTATACTCTTCCCAATGCCATTTAGTAAAAGTTGATTCTGATTCACACAAACAGCCGATTCTAGAAATTAAATGTTACTGAATATGTTCAAATTAGTCTAGGCTGTATCGTCGCCCCCGTTAGGTAAATTACTCCGATTCGAATTTTTTGCACAAACTTACTCAAAAAGAGGTCCTTATAACAAATCTACTGGGTGCCAGGCAGTACCTTGATCGATAAATTGTTTAAACAATTTTTTTTAGACAAATTCACACAAATAATTTTTTCACTTCACAAAATAATTTTCCTAACAAGTGCAGAAAGTCATACTTTTCGCACGCGACTGCAGTTTGCCGAACGACGCGGAGTTCGGCAAGCAGTCGAGTGCGGAAAAGAGACTTTCTGCAAGCGTTAGGAACAATATTTTTTCTACGAGTCTTTAAAAAATGACCAAATCTTAATCAATTAATTTAATTAATATGAAAATACATACACAAATTAATTCTTTGACAAGGTTGTCAAAACCAAACTTTCAGCATAATTGGTTAGCATGACGACGATCTTGGTTTCCATGACGACGATTCAAAACCACTGTTATTGTCTACTGATTTGACATTCGAATACCTATTATGTCAAAATTATTTTATTTCATCGAATTCTCGCGTTAATTTCATGAAAACATGAACACAATAAGATATATATTTGAAATAAATTAGTAAATAATATCTAAATATTAGTTTATTGTATGTATTATAATTACTTTAAGGCCATATTAACATATCTAAATTAACACGCGTGCGGAAAAGTAAAACGCGTGCGGAAAACTAACACGCGTGCGGAAAAGTAAAACTTTCTAAACTAAAACGCGTTCGGGAAAGTAGACATTTTTGCACGCTCGTAGAAATAAGGTATTTTGTGATTTTTCTCTAAAATTGATTGTTGTCGAGTTATACGCGATTTAAAATTTGAAAAATGCGAAAATAGCCATTTTCAAGGCTTAATAACTCGGTTAAAATCCATTATTATGAAAGTCAGAAAGTGACCAAGTTTATAGCCCCCTCTACAAGATCCAGCAGAAATTTTTGTCACTATTTTATTACTAAGCTTTATCTTTAATTATTAACAGTGAGCTCTAAGTGCGTATTAGGCGGCCGTCAATGGTGAGTGCTAAAGAGATGCACCATTCCAGCCGTCCAATGGTGAATCTCACTGGCACTCACATTGACGGCCGCCTCAATACACGGTTAGCGCTCATTGTTGATAATTAAAAATAATATCTTATTAATGAAATAATGACAGAAATTTCTTCAGGATCTTATAGAGGTAGCTTTAATCTTTGATTTTTTTTTAGTTTCTGACTTTCATAATATATAATATCGTATGGCATTTTTGCCTTTCGGACAGTTCCGGCGCCAATTACACCTTTAACCCTGTTTCAATTAACTAGTGTCGATGTACACTAGCCCAGGGGGACCTACGGCTTAACGTGCTCTCCGAGGCACGGTGAGACGGCTCGTGTCATTATTGGAAATGAAAATGGTTTGTCTTTGGCAGGGCTCGAACCCACGTGCACTGGCGTATGAGGCCAGCGATTATGCCGTTACTCCACGGCCGCTCGCTCGACTTTCACAATAATTATCTTTAACCGAGTTATTAAACATTGAAAATGGTTATTTTGGCGATTTTCAAATTTTAAGTCGCTAATAACTCGACAACAGTCAATTTTAGAGAAAAAAAGGCCCAAAGGATCTAAAAAAAATTTGTACGAAGTGAAAAAATTATTTTTGCGAATTTGTTTAAAATCATTGTTTATCGCCAAACGTCACTAAAATCATTCATTATTGTACTCATTTGCCCTCATTTTCGGCAGTAAAGTATCACTTTGTTGTATTGAAAGAAGAATGTTACTTTACCTGCCGCGATTATTAATCAAATTAACCGAGATTGAATGTAAGTGGTCAATGGCAGCAATCGATTATTTATTTGAGTGAAATTAAAATTTATTTACTTTAATTATTAAAATTATTGTACAAAATTTATCTTATTAATAAAATTTATGTCAAAAAGTAAAATTCTGTAGTGTTTCGCAATTATATTCATACAAAATAAATCAAAACTTTACAGATTTAGTAATTAGGTAGGTATACAATGTTGATAACTATCGATTAAACACAGGGCCGGACTGGCTCATAAAAAAGGCGCCAACCCAAATTATAAAAAAGGCGCCAGCCCAAATTCTAAAAAAGGCGCCAACCTAATATCTAAACAATGGCGCCAGACCTCCCTCTTAAGCTTTGACATCAAACTTTTTTGAAATCCTAACGCGTGTAAAGTAAATCAATATTTCTAATTTTAATTTAAATCCATAAAATAATTTACTATTTTTATTGGGAATAGGGAATTGGTGAGTAATTTTCACTTGCTACTACAAAAGAATCTATTGATTCAAAAACATTTAACAAAAATCATGATGATTTGTGTTCAATAGAAGTCACCTTTTGAATTTTTTCAAATTTTTTACTAAATTCCATATAGCATAAGAGTAAACCTCGATAAAAAATCCGCAACCACACACGGTGTCAGGCGATCCGTGCCTAAGTGGTGAATGGCCTAACGTCAGACGGTCGCAAACGAAGCCCTCGGAGAACTGGTGAAACTCCTTTGTAATTCAAGCCTAAGCGTTGGCAAGGGCGCACTGCCTCGCCAGACAGTATAATTCGCCCCTACTCGTGGAAAATATATGGATAAGTATTTAATTTAATTAATTTAAGTAATTAATTTAAGAAGGGGATTAGCGTTAAAAGCACTAAAGAAGGCATAAGAGGGGACCTCATCCTCGAAGTGACAGAGAAAGAACAGAACGAGCGCCTGAAGAAGACTTTCGTGGCCCGCACGGGACGGAGAGAAACGCAGTAGAGGTTGTCCGGGGCTATCAGGTCCAGGTGTACCTATTTGATATAGACGGAGGAGTCCCAAGGTAGAAATCCTGAGACAAGTTCGGAGGTATACCGGCAGCAGGAAGCCTGACGACATCAAACTCATTTGTATAAGGGAAAATAGAGAACACAAACGTCACGGTTGGACTGACACGTATCGCAGCCAAGAAGGCACTGGAAAGAGAACATATACCTATTGGCTGGAACTCATGCAAGATACGGGAGAGACTGCGTGTCCAGGTGTGCTTTAGATGCCTGCATTTCAGGCATAGTAAAACGGACTACAAGAGAGAAAACAGGGAGGACTCCTACTACATATGTGATAAGGAGGGGGCACCAGTCACGAGAGTGCAGTAGTTAGAGATGCATCAAGTCAAACTAGTTTGATTTTACTCAACAAACTTGACTTGACTTGAAAATCAAACTTTTTGTATAAAAAAGTTTGACTTGACTTGATTTCGATATCTTTAGGTTTGACTTGAATTCAAACATCTTCAAACAGTTTGAAAAGTTTGAATATTACGCAACGTGTTTATTTTTAATTTTAAATGAAACCGCCTACGCATTTATATGTTCACTGGCGGATCAACGGGTGTGGGGGAGGGGTAGGGGAAATTCCTCCCCCTCCCAACAAAGTCCAAAAAAATTTTTTTGACAAATTTCAATAAACATAGAAATGTATTGGCTGATACGATGTTTAAACCGGAGACAGACAAATAAAACCCAATAAACGCGCCAGTTGGAACAATTATTAAGAAAGCTTAATGCATATTTATTAAACATTAATTATTTTAAATTTAAACCCAACATTTGTAGCCTTTATCCGAAAAAAATTTAAATTTTAGATATAAAACCATATATACCCGGATCCCGCGTACCAAAAAGAAAGTTGATTAATAAATAGCAAGCTGAAAATTCGTTAATAGCTTAACGGTGTCTAGTCAGACAAACTTTGATGTATGGGAACACTGTAACAGAAGAAGTTTTAATTATGGAAAAGGTTAAAAATTTGGAACGTCAGACTACGTAAACGTTCCATGTATTTTGTCGGACAGAACTTCCAATTTATTTGTTACCGTTTCATTAAACTCTCATGCAAAAATCAGACTGGTGTTTATCACCAACTGGGCATTTTAATGAGTGGAACACGAAGAACATGTCAAATGACAGGAATCATGTTGGTTAGTAATAGCAGCCTGATTCTTGCATGAGAGTTTAATGAAAGGGTAACAAATCAATTGGATGTTCTGAATGACAAAATACATAGGATGTTTTCGTAATCTGACGTTCCAAATTTTTAAACTGTTTCACAATTAAAACTTCCCCTGTTTCAGTGTTCCCGTACATCAAAGTTTTTCCGACTAGACACCGTTAAGCTATTAACAAATTTTCAGCTTGCTATTAATCAACTTTTTTTTGGTACGTGGGATCCAGGTCTAATAACCCTATGGTTAGTTTTGAATTTTAAGGAAATACCAAGGAATATACAGCAATACTAACTTTTGTATTGTGGTACATATTTTCGAGTGAACTAGCAGCTTGATACCACATGTTTTTTCGAACTGGCCCTAAGATAAATAAATGCCTTTTTTAATAAAAGAAAGTCATAAAAATTCCAAATAAGTTTATTTTGAGCTGTCCATTGAAAAACCAAATAGTCTTATTTTATTGTAACCCTTAAGGGCATAGGCGTAACATGTCGGTTATCAAAATGTTCAATGTGTTTTAAATGTATTAATTTTTTTCAAATCCTGAGAAAACTAATAAGAATTTAAAAAAAATTTAAACGCAGCATGAAAGATTTTATTATTTCTGAGGGACGAACATCCCTGAAAACTTCTATGTTTATTTTAATAAGTTACAGGGGTGAACATAAAAAGGAAAATTTAGTGTTGTTATTAATTGCAAATATTTCATTCAAAACAAACTTTTTATTTATTCTAAGAGACTTTCGGCCTTCGGTAAGAACGCAATCTTTCATTCTACGTTTAAATTTTTCAAAAATACTTATTAATTTTCTCAGGATTCGAAAAAAATAAATATCTACATTTAAAAGTTTTAAATTAAAACACATTGAAAATTTTGACTGTTATGTGGCACTTATTGTATTATTAATTTTCTTATCTTAATTGGCAACTAACATGTTTATCTCGACAAAAAAGTATATCTACTAAATAAATTATTATTCAAACTCTTTCAAACTAGTTTGACAAACAGTTTGAATTTTCAAACCTGTACGATTGACCAGTTTGACTTGACTTGAAATATTTGTCAGAAGGATTGACTTGGGTTTCACTTGAAATTAAGTCAAACTCAAGTCAAGTTCAAACATTCAAGTCAAACTTGTGCAACTCTAGCAGTAGTGAGACGACTTTTTCCCTCACTTTTAGAGAATCCGGTCACAGTGCCCGGAGTGTAAAAAACTGATCCTGGAAAAGCGGGGCCTCAAGAAACAACATCCTGCCACAAGCGATGAGAAAAGGATGGGTGAAAACATCTAGGGCCAGGAATCAGACAGCGTATGGGTAAGTAAGTTAGGAAGATAAGAACCATCTAATACGCAGTTCCTTTAAATAAATGTGGGAAGGGCGAGGGCCGCTCACGACGTTGCAGAGGCATTCGCACGAAGGAAAGGTATGACATTTGGTCTTTCGACAGAGAATCGTTAAAGATAGGGGATGTGACGTGACGGTATACGTAGTGAACGGAGGTATTGGAATCACCAGACACGCTGTTAAGAATGTTAATAGGTATGTTAAGGCATAAGTTGTAGACCGCCTGGCGTACAATTGTTATGTTTCACCAAACGTCCCGCTTCGAGAGGGGAATACCTATCAGAATGGATCCACGCTATGGGGCTTACCGTGCTAAATGACCTACGTTCGTAAGAAGTAATAGTGAATCCTTTCTGGACCTCTCGCAGGTTTCAACATTACTTCTAAACAGTGCCATAAGCTGGACTGGTTTGGAAGAACAATCGCTCAGCTTACATAAGTATGTGAGTTTTGAACTAAGGAGCAAAAGGAAGAAACGGAAAGATGAATCGATCTAAAAAGATTTTCAAATCAGGAAGCTTTTGTGGGTACTCTTGGCTTGATCGGTCCGATATGCGAGGATTTGAAGGAGTTGATCGAGAGATCAAGTATCAGATAACCAAATAGCTTAGATGCGACGCGTAGTGCTTTCGCGTATAAATATCCATTATTTGATAAACAGCGGAAATTGATACCCATGAAAGGTGCTCCAGTCGTAAAAATGGTCTTCGAGGGCGCCGCTCGTTGCATCTAAGCTATTGTTTATAATAGAAACAGCGGAAATTGATACCCACGAAAGGCGCCCGAATCATAAAAATAGTCTTTGAAGGCGCTGCGCGTCGCATCTAAGCTATTTGATTATCTGATACCTGATACAAGTTGTATTTTATTGTACCCACTGGCTTTATTATTTAGGAGTTTGGGACACAACAATCCTGCATGTATAATGTGGTTTTGGAGCACTGAAAACCAAACCTGTATATTCTAGTCCAATTGTGGAATATAACACTCTTTGTATCAGGTATCAGATAATCAAATAGCTTAGATGCGACGCGCAGCGCCCTCGGAGATCATTTTTCGATTTGGGCGCCTTCCATAGGTATAAATATCCGTTATTTGATAAACAGTGGAAATTGATACCCACGAAAGGTGCACCAATCGTAAAAATGGTCTTCGAGGGCTCCACTCGCTATTTTTATAATAGAAACAGCGGAAATTGATACCCACGAAAGGCGCCCGAATCACAAACATAGTTTTCGAGGGCGCTGCGCGTCGCATCTAAACTATTTATTACAATAGAAACAGAGGATATTGAACCTACGAAAGGCGCCCGAATAGTAAAAATGGTCTTCGAGGGCGCCGCGTATAGTATCTAAGCTATTTGATTATCTGATATCTGGTATTTTGTTGTACCCACTGGCTTTATTATGTAGGTTTCTGGTGCGCCTTCGGTGCCAAACGGCGAAATCAGAAGCAAGTAAAAACATTTTTTAGGCGAATGATAGCTGCATCATTTTTGTGTAAAGGTTCAAAAAATTTTTTTTTCAGCGTTTAATTTTTTAATGGATAGATACTAACCAAGTCAAAAGGCGCACCGGCCCGTGGGCCGGTGGGCCGGCGGCCCAGTCCGGGCCTGATTAAACATCAAAACCGGCCATCGTGCAAAAGTCATCTGTCATTACTGTCATACGAATTTTTTATTTCGTCTAAAATTAATTTCCTCAAAGTTGTTAATGTTTTTTATGATTGACGATACAATTTTGTACGCACCATCTCAATATTCTTTATCGAACGTGTCTGTTGCTCGCTTCGCTTCCTCTGCTCGTAATATCAGACTCGTTCGATAAAGAGCCACTTTACAGACTTGGTACATAAATAACTATTAAACAATTTTTCGACCACGGTACTGCCTAGTACCATCTGTCCGACAGCGAGTATAACTCCTCGTTAATTATAACAGGTAGAATGACAAATGAGGTGTCAAAGGAAAGATTAATATCCAAGGACGGTACTAAAGGTGACAAATTTAACCTAGGCTGTCTATCCGTCCGTCCGCGAATATAATTCCTCCGTCATTATAACAGGTAGAATGACAAATCTTCTTCTTCTTCTTTTTGTATAGACATTACTTTGTCTGTTTTTTCAATGTGCCTCTAGTAAGTTGTCGTTCCATCGTTTTCGTGGTCTTCCCACTGAACGTCCTCCTATTGGGGAACCGTCTCTCGCTGTCCTGACTACATTCTATTCTATTCTTCTGTTTCTTACCCAGTTATTAATGTTATCCACCTTGCATCTCCGTCGTATATCTGTACTTCTAGCTCTGTCCCATAGAGTCTTACTATCGATTTTTCGAAGGGTTTTCATCTCGGCTGTTTCGAGCAATCTTTTTGTCCTCTCTGTGTCGGGTTGTGTTTCTGCCGCGTATGTCATTATTGGTCTGATGACTGATTTGTAAATTCTGCCTTTCATTTCTTTTCCGATATGACAAATGATGTGTCAAATGAAAGCTTATAATCCAAGGATGGTAATATTCATTTTCTTCTTTCATCCATTAAATCCAATATTTCCTGTCATCCATCTTTGCTTCCGTGGTCGCTGTTTTGTGAGCATTTCAGTTGCCGTTGCAAGGGCGTGTCTGATTTCCTCCCGAAGGCGAAAGTTAAGGATGTTTAATTATATGACAGTGTGCTAAAAAACAATGCGAAAAAGTAAAACCCATTTAAAATACATTGTTACTTCAGACACACTTTAAACCCTTCATGTACTGCCATCTATATTTACAATTTTCACACAATAAAACCTTTACTACATAATATGAGATAGAGTAGATAAAAATTATTTTTGTGAATTGGGTTAACAAAAATTGGTTAAACAATTTTTCGACCGCGGTACCGCGTGACACCCTGTGTATTTGTTATAAGGATTGTTATACGGATGTACATATTTCTTTGAGTAAGTTTGTGCAAAAAATCGAATCAGAATAATTTACCTAACGGGGCCGACGTTACAACTATACTAATAAGTAGTTGAAACGGTCAAAACAAAGAAACGCACACTCATCAAAAATGCACTTGATATTCTCGTATAATCAACATTTACTGAATCGATCTAGTAAGAGTCAACTCCAACTAGTAAAAGTTGATTTAAATTTTTAAAATCAACTTTTACTGCTCGCTTCAGTTGGAGTTGACTCCAACTAGTTGGAGTCAACTCTAACTGAGAATCAACTTGAACTGTAACAGATACACCAAGGGAGGCTTCCTTCTGCCGATGGATAGAATAGCTGTTGATGATGCTGACGAAGAATTCTCAGTGATAATTTATTTCTACACAATGTAAAGTGTAAAACCTCCTTGGTGTAGGTGGTATATTTTATAAATGCCCCTTTTATACAGTTATAATTCGTATCGTAAATCTTTCCTTATACACTTTTTATTTTGTTATATAAGAAATTATATATATTTATTACCATTTTTTATCAATTATGATGTAAATAACATTACTTGGTAGTTGTGCACTTAAAACAGGGTAAAAAAGTTAATTTTTGTGGAAAAGGTTATTCAAAAAGTTTATAAGGAAAGATTTACGATACTTTTGCATAATTATTTATTACTAATAAATGCATTTTTTATTCGCTTTTTTTAAACCAAGTTGAAAATATAGCTCATGCTCTTCCATTTGTCACCTGTGGAATGGTTCTAACGTCATTTTTTTCTGACTTATGTTATTGCAAAAAAAATGCTCTCTGTGATAAACAATTCGAATAAAATTTAAACAATTGAATGAATCGCTTTGAAATTTTTATCACATATTAAGCCCCAAAGAACCCTCATTTGACAAAAATTTCAAACCTGTACACTAATTTTGAAAACAGTTATTACGAAAATATGTTTTTTTGCAATTCCGACTTTTTTTCGCAATTATATTAACAATAAATGAGTATATCAAACTCTGTAGTATGTCATTTTAAATCTCTTTCCATAATCTCAAAGATATTTGTACTAAAAAAATCATAAGTTTCACTGTTTTCCATTGATTTGAAAAAAAAGGAAAAATGCCATTTTTTGACAGTTAATTGTTTATAAATACAAATGGCCGCCAGATCCTACGCAGGAAATAGTTACAATTTGTTCCTATAGGTATTACTTGTCGAAAAAACGCTTCAGTACCCTGGCTGCTGACGTGTCACGAACAGGGTATATTTTTGTCATATTACCCTGGCCTATTAGCCAACACTGCCGGTTGATCGGCAGATAGGTGGCCGACAAATTAGTTTGAAGGCAATCGGGAAGCCCATCAAACTTTTTGATCGCCCGATACTGAATCGGTGGCATGTGCGAATACGCATACCTCTCTGTACTGATTAACAAGCCGACCAAACTATCGGCCGATAAAAAGTCTGCAGTCTGCGGGGGCTCTTACAATTTTGTTTAAAATATACGTTTCTGAAGATATCTCGAGATAGAAAAAGGTATCGATATTTTATCGCTATTCTGTTGCTAATTTGGTCTAATTTTGTAATAGAGGATTAAAAATGCAAACTTGTATTTAATAAATGATGAACCTGTTGCTGGTATATATTTTCCAAAAAAACCTAGATTTCTGAAAAAAATTAAGTAACGCCTCCTAGGTGGCGGTATATTACTTATTAGGCTGTTTCAAAATTATAACTCTTATATTGACGAAAAAGCTGTTTTCAACAAAACCAAGTTTGCAAAATTCGATGTAGCGGAACCGGAGTTACAGCCATTTTTCATAACAAGGTTCCCACTCACCCCCACCTCTTATTTGCAAAGGTAGACTTAAACTTGTGAAATCAAATATGCGCAGAATTTTATGAATAATGCGATGATCGGATTTCCAGTGCCCTTTCATTAGGCAAATTTAGTAACATTCTTATTTTTAAATTTTTGATATTCAAATTACGCCCTCAAGCGGTGGACCTACTATGAAAATAATTTCCAGGCTTTTCCCGAGGCAACTTTTGTTCTATTTTTTTTTTCTCAAAGCTGTACTATAAAGGGTTCTTGAGATATGGCTGACAGCCATTCTTATTGGAACACCCGGTACATGTACAAAAAATAAAAATCTATGGCAACAATGTGACTTGCAAACATATATTCAGATTTAGATGCCAAATTAATGACTCGTGTTGAGCTGCCTCCCCCCCCACTTGCAAAAATTAAAAAACAAATAGCCCTGATTTATGAGCTATTTATGAGCTTTCATATTCCGCAAATTAAAAATTTTGAGCTCGTTCCACTGAGCAGGAATTTAATATTGAATCGATTTTTGCGGCAGAATTACGAGCTATTTATGAGCTCTTGAAAGAATATAGTTTAGATTTTTGAGCTCATCCCCTTCGCCCACAAACAACCCTTTAATTGATTTATCTTAAGAGAAAAATGCTGAGAAAACTTAAAATATATCGTGTTGCGGATATAATTCCTATAGCTTATATTCTAAGAATAAACTATTAAATCACGTGCATTTCGATTATTGAGCTACAACCCCTTCGCAAGAAAACCACACAATCTTCCCGGCTTAAGAGAGATTTGTACTTAAAATGCATTAAATTAATTATTTGGCGACTAAAAATCATTTAATAATTTATGAGCTCCCAAATTACGCGCATTTAGATCAGTAAATTCCAATTTATTTTGTATAGTGCAGTCACTGAAGGTAAAAATCAACGATTACGTTCAATTTCGGTGAACCTTCATCATTTTTGACGATTATTTTTTAATGATTTTAACTTCCAATCGTATAGTAAGATATTTGATCACGTGTTTAATTCTGTCCAATCAGATTAAAATTATACTGAGAATTATCTACTGTAGAAAATTACCTATAGAATTTTTTTAAGTAGATTGTTTTTGTTTAATGGCAACCAGTTTCCTAGTTTTAACAACGTTTTGACAACGTTTCCTAGTTTTTACATTTAAGAAAATATCCATAATATACGTATTAAAAAATAATCTTACGAATATCACACGACAGTAAGAATAAATAAGAAAATAATTCTTCATTTTTACTCAAATTTGTTGTCATTCGAGCCCTGCGGGCTCTCGTGTCTATTGCCAGACAACAAATTTTCGAAAAACTGTCGCATTATTTTCAATTTATTCTCACTCTCTTGTGATATTATACCCGAAAATTGGTCAGTGGTTAGGGTTAGGGGATACCTCAAGAAACAAAGGTGACATGGTACCACCTTGCGCCTTTACCCTGAGGATGGATACCGCCCCTTCTCGGGGGTGAAAATTATTTTATAAAAAATAACTGCACAAATCAATAAAAGGACAAATTATAAGCAAAATGTGTTATATAAAGTTATTAATATAAGTCAATACTTTGTAAGTTATTAAAGATCAAAGATTTTAATTATTCGTGAAAAAAATGAAGGTTTTGAAGCGGTTTTTCGTAAATCACTGAAAAACTAAGTTTTTACAAAAAAGTTAATAGTAGTTTAATTCGTATAGCTTATATTTTAAGAATCAACTCTTAAATCACGCGCATTTCAATTATTGAGCTACAACCCTTTCGCAAGAAAACCATCCCATTATTCCCGGCTTAAGAGAGAGTTGTACTTAATAGTTATTTATGATATAAATGTTAAAAGTACACGTTTAAGGCACTCATGCGAAAGTTTGCAGAATGAGCGATAGCGAGTTCTGCAATTCACATTAGTGCCTTAAAAATGTACTTTTTAACACGAATATCTTACAATATTTTTTCTACAAACGTAATTACAGGACAATATCTACAAAAACTTTTACTTGAACTCGACTGACATTCCATTTTTATATTTTTTTGACATTACATCAAAACTGTGTATACGGTCAATACGAATTGCAGTTCCATAAAAATTTTAAAGCACTAGTGCCTTAGAGTAGCATTTTTAACGCTCGTATGGAGTGCTAAAAATTGCATTTTTAACACGGTTGTAGAAAAAATAATTTAAATTAATTATTTGGCGGCTACATATCGTTTAATAATTTATGAGCTCGCAAAATACAGTGATGAGCGCACTAATAACCGGCAAAATAAAGCAAAAGATGAAAAACATATTAAGTTGTGAGATAAAAAGAGATGAACCAAGTGGAGGTGTTAAGTTTAGCGATAGTAACTTATAGATTGACATTATATTGATTGTTTCCCACCTTTATACGTATCGGACAAATTTGAGAAATGCCACTGTCACACTGACAGTTTTAGTTGACATACTCCTTTGATACGTCTAAACGTGGGAAAAATCATTATAATGTCAACTTATAGGTTACTATCGCTAAATTTAACAACTCTACTAGTTTTATTTCTTTTTCTCTCACAATTTAATATGTTTTCCATCTTTTGTGCTATTTTCCCAGTTATTAGCACGCTCATCACTGTATACGCATCTCATTTATTGAATTGCAATTTTCTTTCTACAGGGTGATTTATTAGTAGGAATAGCTCCGCTATAGTAATAGATAGCAATAAAAGTTAATAACAAAAATTTTAGCCACCTTTGAGCTTCACATTACAAAATTAGTTAGAATGTTACAGGGTGTTCGATAACACAGTGGCAGATCAAACTTATGTTTTTTTTTAAATGGAACACCCTATATTTTATTTTAAATTCGAAATCCTGTTAACTTCTCCATCACAAAAATATACAGGGTATTTACAAAGTTATAACCAATTTTGTATGAAAATCGTAACAAGTTCAACTCCCTGTATAAATAAAAATAAGCGAAACAACAATGGTTTATTAATGCCATATTTTTTAACGTATTGTCAAAATTTTCAAGAATGGTCGATATTGCTAATTTTCTATATATCAAATACAGGGTGAGTCAAAACGCAAGTACATTATTTTCTCAGTAATTTTAAATGGAACACCCTGTATTTTATATCACTGTATATGAAAAGTACCATTACCGTACTTTAATTTTTAGATAACATTCCCTATGTCTAAATTTATTAGTTTTCGAGATATTTTCATTTTTCAATGGACCAGTAGCGTGGCTACCCAAATCACCAGAATTTAATAAACTGGACTGATTTTTTTGGGGTTACGTTAATAATGAAGTTTATAAAATACCTCCAACAACAAGGGATGAGATGAAAAATAGAATACAAAGTGTATTTCGATGTGTTAATTTACAAATGCTCCGTAGAGTAAGTAGCTCATTCAATGATCATTTTTAGGCGTACATAAATGTGTTAGGAGATAATTTTGAACACCTCATGTAATTAAATATTAAAAATGTTTTATTAAAAGTAGCTTCTAATTTTTTCAAACATGTTTTTTGCAAAATGTATTACTGATAAATTATGTTTCGTTCTTTATTTGTTACATTGTTACATTTACATACAAATGTAGTGTTTAATTGTCTTCACAAAATATTGTATTTTGTGTTTGTGTGTTTTTTTGTAAAATTTATTACTAATTTTCTTTGTTTATTTGTTGCATTTACATAAAAAGATAGTTTTTAATTGTTTCAAAAATGTTGCATGTAGTGGTTGTGTTTTTGTTTGTAAAATGTATTACTAATAAATTATTTTTATTTCTTTATTTGCTACAGTGTTAGATTGATTACCGGATTGATAATCGGTAATCTTCAATTGTCAATTCAGTCATGGCTTACTTAAAATTTAGATAAATTTAAACACCTAAAATAATTTGCTCTGAAAAATGAAAATATGTCGAAAACTAATAAATTTGGGCATAGGGAATGTTATATAGAAATTAAAGTAAGTTAGTGTCGCTTTTCAATAATGATATAAAATACAGGGTGTTCTATTTAACATTACTGAGAAAATAATGTACTTGCGTTTTGACTCACTCTGTATTTGATATAAAGAAAATTAACAATATCAATAATTCTTAAAAATTTTGACAATAAATAAAAAAATATGGCATTAATAAACCATTGCTGTTGTGCTTATTTTTATTTATACAGGGAGTTGAACTTGTTACGATTTTCATACAAAATTGGTTATAACTTTGTAAATACCCTGTATAACATTACAAACCTTTATATTTTTGTGATGGAGAAGTTAACAGGATTTCGAATATAAAATAAAATATAGGGTGTTCCATTTAAAAAAAAACTTAAGTTTGATCTGCCACTGTGTTATCGAACACCCTGTAACATTCTAACTAATTTTGTAATGTGAAGCTCTAAGGTTGCTAAAATTTTTGTTATTAACTTTTATTGCTATCTATTACTATAGCGGAGCTATTGAGCTTTACACTACTAATCAATCACCCTGTATAGTGCAGTCACTGAAGATAAAAATCAACTATGACCTTCGATTTCGGTAAACCTCCATTCATTTTCACGAAAATTGGTGAGCGGATAGAGGATACCTCAAGAAACAAAATTAACAATAACAACTTGCGGTTTTAGCCTGGGGTATATGTCACGTCTTCTCGGGGGTGAAAATTACTTTATTAAAAATAACCCCACAAATCGAGAGAGGGACAAATTCTAAGCAAAATTTGTTATATAATGTTATTGAAATAAATCAATACTTTTTGAGTTATTAAAGATCAAATATTTTAATTTTTGTGAAAATGAATGGAGATTTACTGAAATCGAAGGTCATAGTTGATTTTTACTTTCAATGACTACACTGTAGAAAGAATATTGCAATTCAATAATTGAGGTGCGTATATTTTGCGAGCTCATAAATTATTAAACGATATGTAGTCGCCAAATAATTAATTTAAATTATTTTAAGTACAACTCTCTCTTAAGCCGGGAATATGTGATGGTTTTCTTTCGAAGGGGTTGTAGCTCAATAATCGAAATGCGCGTGATTTAAGAGTTTATTCTTAAAATATAAGCTATACGAATTAAACTACTATTCTCCTTTTCATGACCATTTTTCAGTGCGTCACAAATTATAGAAAAAAAGGTAAGTCCGTGATAATACACATTTATGACATTTATTCTAACATGACATTTTAGTTAAATCTGACAGTTGTCACATTTTATTTTCAATTTGGAATAAAAACAAATCAATTGTGTCTATTGCATTTATAAAATGGTATTTTCTTTGATTTGTATAGTCTTATAAATTGTACAGATTATATTGATAATATTATTATTTTATTTAATAAATAATTCTTTTTTGATTATGGCGTCATCTATCGACAACTAGAATAACTAGAAGAAATGATATAAATGTCTGTAATCACCGACGTGCCTTTTTTCTGTCACATACAATTTAATGCGTTAGAGAGAAATAGAAAAACTGTTACGCACTGAAAAATGGTCATGAAAAGGACTATATTAACCTTTTTGTAAAAACTTACAGTTTTTCAGTGATTTACGAAAAACCGCTTCAAAACATGCATTTTTTTCCCGAATAATTAAAATCTTTGATCTTTAATAACTTAAAAAGTATTGACTTATTTTAAAAACTTTATATAACAAATTTTGCTTATAATTTGTCATTTTATTGATTTGTGCAGTTATTTTTTATAAAATAATTTTCACCCCCGAGAAGGGGCGGTATCCACCCTCAGGGTAAAGGCGCAAGGTGGTACCATGTCACCTTTGTTTCTTGAGGTATCCCCTAACCACTGACCAATTTTCGTGAAAATCGATGAAGGTTCACCGAAATTGAAGGTAATCGTTGATTTTTACCTTAAGTGACTGCACTATACAAAATAAATTACTATTTATTGATCTAAATGCGCGTAATTTGGGAGCTCATAAATTATTAAATGATTTGTAGTCGCCAAATAATTAATTTAATGCATTTTAAGTACAAATCTCTCTTAAGCCAGGAATATGGGGTGGTTTTCTTGCGAAGGGGTTGTAGCTCAATAATCGAAATGCACGTGATTTAAGAGTTTAGTCTTAGAATATATAAGCTATAGGAATTATATCCGCAGTACGATATATTTTAAGTTTTCTCAGCATTTTTCTCTTAAAACCCTTTCAGGCCTGAACGTTTTTTGAGTGAAAATGAAGTTTACCTTTGAATAAATACGATATACGGTATCTAAAAAAGGTGTAAAAAAATGCAGAAAAAAAATTCACAGTTTGAATCTGTCACAAATGACATGTCACGTTCGTGCGCTCTCGGCGTATGTTCTATGAATGCAGGATCGTAAGTGTATGAAAAAATTCACTTTTATTAAAAGTAAAACACTAATAGGACCAAATAAAAATTATTTTTATAATTCTTTAATATGATAAAACAAAAATTTTTTGCTGAAATGTCATGTCTTTTCATTGCCTCCTTGCTGAAGAAGAGCTCGTTGAAGGAACAGGTTCTTCATCCAATACAGGTTCTTCATCCAATACAGTTTCTTCAATATCCTTGTCATCGGTGTTATTTTTAAATATTTGAACCTCAAAAGCATTATCATTTTCGCCATCTAAATCTTCTATTTCGGACTAGTTACCATCATTTAACAACTCTAGAGCCAAAGCGTGAGTGAGAGGCACACCTACAATTAGAAAAAATACTTGTATCATTTAAATAGATAAAAAATAATAAAAAGTCAAACCAATAACTATTTAGTATTTTTAATTTCCTGCTATTGAAAATTGAATGTGTGACGACAACTCACTATCGTTATATTCAAATATTACGGGACAAGATCTCTACAAACAAACCAATAATTTCTTAAATCTTGTTTATTATCTTGAAGTTGAAACTTTATCTATACCACAACCCCGTTACAATAACATAAACACTTATAAAAAACTAAATATCATTTACTTACCTTTACCAGTTGTGTCGTCAAAATACACAGCCATCTTATAGGGTATTCTATTGCAAACTAAGAGCGAATTCGTTAAATAATTTCAGTTACTCTGATAATACACAATAGACACAACATATTGATATCATCTTTCCCAGTAAAAATATGTTTATTTTAATATTAATACCCACATAAACATGAACTCACGATCGTGTCAGCCGGTCACGAAAGGTTAAGTTAAATCAATTAAAGGGTTGTTTGGGGGTGAAGGGGATGAGCTCAAAAATCGAAACTATATTATTTCAAGAGCTCATAAATAGCTCGTAATTCAGCCACCACTAAAATATTAAATTCCTGCTCAGTGGAACGAGCTCAAAATTTTTAATTTGCGGAATATGATAGTTCATAAATCAGGGCTATTTGTTTTTTAATTTTTGCAAGTGGGGTGAAGGGGTGCATGTCAACACGGGTAAATTAATGAAGGTTTAATCCAATGATTTATCTTTATACTTCATTGGCATAATCGTACATGTCCCATATTTCTACTGTCTTAAATTTGATTATTGCATTCATTTGCTCTTTTGCTCAAATAATTACATTATAGTGGTTTTTATTTTAGGTCAACTCCAAGATGAAAGCAAGTTGGAAATTGAGGAGAAAGTCATTGAAGATTCATCTCACGACGAAAATGACACGAGACACACGGAAGGAGAAAGTTTAAATAGACATATGACAGTTGTGACTGGAAAAAGACCTTATAAATGTGAAATTTGTTTTAAGCAGTTTCGCCAAGCAGATCATTTGAAGAGACATTTGAATGTGCACGTTGGGAAAAAACCTCATAAGTGTGAAATTTGTTTTAAACAGTTTGGTGAAGCAGGTACTTTAAAAAGACATTTGAGAGTGCATACTGGGGAGAAACCTTTTAAGTGCGAGATTTGTTTTAAGCAGTTTTCTCATGAATTTAATGTGAAAAACCATTTAAGAACACACACTGAGGAAAGACCTTACAAGTGTGAGATTTGCTTTAAACAGTTTAAGGAAGCAGGTACTTTAAAAGCACATTTAAGAACGCACACTGGAGAAAAACTTTACAAGTGTGAAATTTGTTTGAAGCATTTTGCTCAAGCAGTTGGTTTGAAAACACATTTGAGGGTGCACACTGGGGAAAAACCTTACAAGTGTGAGATTTGTTTTAACCAATTTACCACAGCAAGTTATTTGAAAAGTCATTTAAGAACTCACACTGGAGAAAAACCTTACAAGTGTGAGATTTGTTTTAATCGGTTTAACCAAATAAGTATTTTGAGAATACATTTGAGAACTCATACTGGAGAAAAACCATACAAGTGCAAAACTTGTTTGAAGCAATTCAGAGAACTAGGCACTTTCAGAAATCATTTAAAAACACACACTGGAGAGAAACCTTACCAGTGTAAAATTTGTTTTAAGTCATTTTCTCGAACAGATAGTTTGAAAACACATTTGAGTGTGCACACTAGGGAAAAACGTTATAAGTGTGAAATTTGTTTTAAGCAGTTTATTTTTGCAACTTCTTTGAACAGACATTTGAATCTGCACGCTGGGGAAAAACCTCACAAGTGCGAGATTTGTTTTAAGCAATTTAGTGAAGCAGGTGGTTTGAAAAGTCATTTAAAAATTCACACTGGAGAAAAACCTTACAAGTGTGATATTTGTTTTAGGCAATTTAGTGATGCGGGTAGTTTGAAAAGACATTTGAGAGTACACACTGGAGAACGACCTCACAGGTGTGAAATTTGTTTTAAGCAATTTAGTCATAAAACTTCCTTGACAAGACATTCGCTAGTGCACACTGGGGAAAAACCTTACAAGTGTGGGATTTGTCTTAAGCAGGTTTCTGATTTGAACAGTCATTTAAGAACGCACACTAGAGAAAAACCGTACAAGTGTGAGATTTGTCTTAGGAAATTTAGTTTAGCCAGTAGTTTGAAAAGACATTTAAGACAGCACACTGGCGAAAAACCTCACATGTGTGAAATTTGTTTTAAGCAATTTAATCTTAAAACTTCCTTGAAAAATCATTTGCAAGTGCACACTGGGGAAAAACCTTACAAGTGTGAAATTTGTTTTAAGCAATTTACCGCAGCAAGTTATTTGAAAAGTCATTTAAAAATTCACAATGGAGAAAAACCTTACAAGTGTGAGATTTGTTTTAAGCAGTTTATTAAAAAATATGATTTGAAAAAACATTTGAGAGTGCACACTGGAGAGAAACCATACAAGTGTGAAACTTGTTTTAAGCAGTTTATTCATGCAAGTTCTTTGAAAAGACATTTGAATGTGCACGCTGGGGAAAACGTGTGAAATTTGTTTTAAGTAGTTTTCTCACAAATATATAACAGCACTACAAGTCTTAGAGGCCCTTGGCTTCGATAGTCTTGACTAATTTCTTCCATTTTTTGCGGTCCTGTACTTGTCCTCTCCAGTCTCTTGTACCCATTTCTTCTAGGTCAGTCCGGACTGCATCAAACCATTTCCTTCGTGGTCTCCCTCTTCTTTTCTTCCCTTGTTCTCTTGCTGATAAAACTCTTAGGACGTTTCTTTCTTGTGGCATTCGTAAAACATGACCCAACCATTTAACTCTCTGTGCCTTGATTTTCTGAGTTATTTTAGGTTTCTTATACATCTCCATTAGCTCCTGGTTTGTTCTTCTGCGCCATTCCCCGTTAGCCTCCTTTATACCACCAAAAATTTTTCTCAATATTTTTCTCTCCCAAATTTTTACCTTTTTTTCTACTTTCTTGTTCATTGTTCAAGTTTCACATGCATACAACATTGTTGGTCTCACTATTGTTTCATACGATCGGATCTTGGCTGCCCTCGACGGACACGTCTTTTGCCTTCAACAGTGCGTTTAATGAGCATATTGCTTTGCTACCTTTTAACAACCGTTTATCTATCTCTCTCTTCGTCTCCTCTCTTTGTAACTGTTACTCCAAGGTACTCAAATTCAGTTACCTTCTCAAATTTATAATCTTTGTCATTTGTCTTTAGAGTAATCCACTTATTTTATTCAGCTTTTTCTCCTCTCCTTTCCATATACTTGGTTTTTCCTTGGTTTATAGTCAGGCCATATTTTTTGCTTCTTCAAATTGCTTGAACATTTTTTTAAGTTTTATTCTTGAACGTGTCAGAAACACCAAGTCATCAGCAAAACCTATACACTGTTGTCTTCTGTTAAGAATCGTGCCGCTTGTCTGGATATTGGCACATCTAATTATTTTTTCTAGTACTACATTGAATAAGTCTGTTGACAGGGGTCCCCTTGTTTTAATCCTATGTTGACGTTAAACTGATTTGAAAAGCTGCCTTCTATCATGACTATTGACTGTGTTGGTTAACGTCATTTTAACTAATCGTATCAGTTTCTCTGATATTCCTAGTGCTCTCATTGCTTCGTATAGCCCGTTTCGTGAGATGGAGTCGTAAGCCTGTTTAAAATCTATAAAGAGCATATGCAAGCCTAGGTTTTGTTCATAACTATTGTTTTGTAATAACTTTAGCAAAAAAATTTGATCGGTTGTTCCTCTTCCCTTTCTGAAACCAGCCTGGTATTTTCCTATTATCTCTGATTCATAAGCTTTCAATCTAGTTCTTATAATTTTTGCTAATACCTTACACCACTTCTAACAGTGCGATTCCTATGTAATTTTCACATAATATGGTCTTATCACCTTTCTTGTGAATTGGGCAGATGAGTGCTGTGTTCCATTGCTCCGGCATTTTTTCGTTATCCCATATTTTCATTATAAGCCCAGCTATTTTCTGCTGCAGTATATTTCCTCCTACCTTTAATATCACTGCTGGCACTCAGCTTTCTCCGGCACTTTTATTATTTTTTAGGTCTTTTATTACTGTTATTATCTCCCTTTCTGTCGGTGCTTGTGTTTGTTGTGGTTCCGCTTTTTGTATTTGTTTTTGTTCGATTTCTTGCCCTCGCTGTTGCATTTCTGTTTCTTTGGACTTCTTTTTGGACATAGTTTTCTTCTATTATTTCTAGTTGCTTTTCCAGTGATTTTCTCTTCTTTTGCCTACATAATCGCTTAGCTTCTCTTCTTTTGTCTTTATAATACTTTTTACTTTTTTCTGTGTTGTTTCTAATATTTTCCATTTTTGCGTTGTTTCTCTGCTCTAGAATTCTTTTGCAGTCCACATCAAACCATTATTCTCTCTTTTCTTTTTCTGCTTTCGCAATGCTAAGGTCTGCCGCTTCTATCACAGCTGCTTGTATTAGTTCCCATTCCTCTTCTATGTTCCCGGTCGTGATTCTTTCCAATCTCTTGTTTATCTCTTTAGTAAAGCCAGTAGTTTGAAAAGACATTTAAGACAGCACACTGGCGAAAAACCTCACATGTGTGAAATTTGTTTTAAGCAATTTAATCTTAAAACTTTCTTGAAAACTCATTTGCAAGTGCACACTGGGGAAAAGCCTTACAAGTGTGAGATTTGTTTTAAGCAATTTACTGCAGCAAGTTATTTGAAAAGTCATTTAAGAATTCACACTGGAGAAAAGCCTTACAAGTGTGAGATTTGTTTCAAGCAGTTTATTCATGCAAGTTCTTTGAAAAGACATTTGAATGTGCACGCTGCGGAAAACGTGTGAAATTTGTTTTAAGCAGTTTTCTCACAAATGTTTTTTGAAAATATGTTATGAGTACCTACATTTATTTATTTATTAAGCTTAAGGGCACCCGAAGTCCCATTTAACGACAATGTTAACATTATGTCACATGGCTCTGTAACCATAGCACTTATAGACCTAATTTTTTGTTTATTTTGAAACTAGATGATTGTTTAGTGCCGCGTAGATTTATGTAAAGTTAGAGTGAAAGAAACATTTATTTTAAATTTTTTTAAAATACTCTTACAAAAAAACCCAAAAAAGTTTAGATTTTATCTTTTATTTTACTTGTTTTTGTACATTTTTCAATAAAACTTCACGCGGCACTTGATATTATCTATCTACAACTACCGCAAATATTTGGACCTTCTATCATCTAAAGATCCAGAGATATTTGACATCAAAGTTAGAAACCTAGTATTCGGAAAATCGCAAAAACATAAAACACTAATAGGCTATAAAGCTATAGGTACACGGTAAGTTGAGTGCAGATGTTTAAAAAACAAATAATTTTGTAACCATGGATATTTTAAAACTTTAAAAGGGTAAACCCTGTAGTTGGCTGTATACCTTTGTTAAGACAACGTAGAATGAAGTAAACACTTCTGTTGTATGTAGGTATATAATTTATTAAAAAATTCTTAAAATTTATCCACAAGGGAGTGGAAGTACAACAAAACGTTTTCGGTCAAACTGACCATCCTCAGTGTAAACCTGGAAATAAGTGAACCACTTAGATTGAAATGCAAAAGGGTGAAATTTTGACAGTTAAAAAAAGAAAATGTGGTTACTTACGTCCAGTGTACAAGTAATTGAAGTATTATTACAGCTTATTAACCTTTATTTACAACTTAGAATTCATAACAAACATTTTTAATAGTGGCATATTCCCAATTTAATAATTAAGTTAAATATTAATTCACTCTGTCAAATTTTCCGGTTGACATTTGAGAAATCCACCTATCTTCTTTGACATCTTGTCATGAATTTTCAGGCACCAATATGTCTAATCAGTTGGTTGTTAACCTCTCACCTGATCACAACCTTGTGTAAATTCCGAGCAAGGATGACATACATCCACATGTGATATATTTTTAATCTTAAGACATCGACTTATTGTCGATTACTACACAGCTCATAATGTAGCAATAATGTTATTTTGAGGTTTTACACCTGTTCAAGTGGCTAGTTTCAATTACTTGTACACTGGACGTAAGTAACCACATTTTCTTTTTTTAACTGTCAAAATTTCACCCTTTTGCATTTCAATCTAAGTGGTTCACTTATTTCCAGGTTTACACTGAGGATGGTCGGTTTGACCGAAAACGTTTTGTTGTACTTCCACTCCCTTGTGGATAAATTTTAAGAATTTTTTAATAAATTATATACCTACATACAACAGAAGTGTTTACTTCATTCTACGTTGTCATGGATATTTTCTACTATAATGTGTTATATATCGTTAGAAAGAGAAGATTTCAGAGAATAATTTTCAATCATAACCCAAAAGAACTTAAAAAATTCAATTTTCGGACTTTGGCTGCCCTTAACAGGTCTTGTAGGCATAGGATTAAAATGTGTACATTTCTAATTACATTTTATTTTAATCTTAAATTTTTTATTTAATTACACTTCAGTTTTTTTATACACTCCTTCACCACCTTTCTCCATATCCTTCTGTCCAATGCTAATTCTTTCCATCCCTCAATGTTACTTTTCTTCAGGGCTTCGTGCACACTGTCCCTCCATCTTTTCCTTGGCCTGCTGTTGTGAAAACAGTTAAATTAATTCGCATTTTTGCAAATCTCTCTTGTAAATTTTGGGACAATCTGTATGTGGATTGAAAATATATTTTAGTTCTCTCAAAAGCTTGTGTTATGTAGGCACAAAAGATAACGGACATATGTTTTCTATTTATCTTCTTCGGGGTAAAAGGCATGTCGCTTTGCCAAAGAAGAATATGTGTGTGGCCCTTTTTCAGACAAAAAAGTGTAAACTAAGATATTGTTCGTCCGCTATAACTTTTCCCGTGTGTCACTATTCATTTTCAAACAAATTAAGTCAAAACATAAAGTGAAACGAACGTCAATGTGTATATACATTTTGTATACTGTATACTATATACTACACACATCGGCGTACGTTTCACTTTATGTTTTGACTTAATTTGTTTGAAAATGAATCGTGACGCATGGGAAAAGTTATAGCGGACGAACAATATTAATGCAGTGATTTGAATAGAATTTTAGAAGTCTCTCGCCAGCAGCCTCTAAGGCGAGGTGTTAGTGTTTGTTCCTATTTTCGCCGTGAAAGTACGTTCTCTGCAATAATTAGATTAAAGATTCTCTCTCTCTTTCGCTATTAAGGAGGGGGTATGGTTTGAAATCAACATATCAAGCACATTTTTATGAATTTTTTTCGAAGCTGTGGTAGAATTATTTTATTTTTAAATTAAATAAACATTAATTACAATTCTAAGAATGTTTTTGAAAAAAATTAAATCCAAAATATTAAAAAATAAGCCATTGGTGACAAAAATTTTCACACGCAGCTAAAAAAAATTGATTTTGCGGTGGACATCAGAACTCTTCACTGGATCATACGAATCAAAAAATTCGAAAAGATTTAATTAGCTTATTAGTTTCACGAGGTAACAACGTCGACTTTTTTGATTTTTAATGATTTTTGGTATCACTCAGAACTCAAAAATACGAAATATTTGATAAAAATTTTGTGAAAATCAACAATTTGTTATTGTTGAACAAAAAATAAGCCCAAAACGAAAAATATCTCAACGTTGTTACCTCACGAAATGTGTAAAGAAAATCTGTGCAAAATTTCAGGTAGATCGGTCTAGTTTTTCAGTTACAATGTCCACCGCATTTGATAAAGCAATTTTGACAAAAATGCGTTTAGGGCCATGTGTACATAATTCGCAAATATTTTACGGCTATCCCTACTTTTTCTGTCTTTACATGGCAAATTACGTGTAGTAAAATTCACACTGGTATGGATATGTAAACATTACTAGAATGTCATTCTACTTGAAAATGTCATCATTAACTTAAAGAGATGGCTTTTGAATGTTCTTGGATAACTTTTTTGTGTAATTGCAAATTATTAATTCAGTTAATAAATGTGATAATTTTTTCACTAACTATGTATTCAGTGATTGTAATAATTTATATGTACAACAAAAACTAATACTCAATCTAGAAAAGAGGAAAAGTGTTATAAGTGATTTTTTAATAATATATTGTTACTATGGAACACTTACAATTTTGAACATCTTTAACAACAAAATACTTGGATCACAGAATATATTATCCTGATGTATTCTCTGCTTAGATCTTCCACAAATAATACACAATAAATAACTTTTTATTAATTGATGGATTCGACTTTTTATTAAGTTCACCTTTTAAATCAATTATTTATCAAATACACTATACTTCAATATTATTTAATCAACACTCAAAATATTCCCGATGCCATGTCAATTATATAAAATTATCACAGTCTGACTGACGATATGCTGACAATATTCTATTCGACTGAGTGCGCTGTAAGACATAGATTTGGAAAATATTACCACGGGCATGGTGTCCATTTTTTTCGAATCCTGAAAAAACTAATAAATACTTTTAAAAAATGTAAACGCAGAATGAAAGACTATATATCATTACCGAGGGCCGAAAGTCCCTTAGAATAAATAAAAAGTTTATTTTGAATGAGATATTTGAAATTAAAAATCACTAAATTTTCTCTTAGTTTTTCACTTCTGTAACTTATTAAAATAAACACAGTAGTTCTCAGGTACTTTCGGCCCTCGCTAATAACGTAATCTTTCATTCTGCGTTTAATTTTTTCAAAAATACTTATAAGTTTTCTTAGGATTCGAAAAAAATGAATCCCCATTTGAATAGCATTGCAGCCGAAAATACGTACCCATCCTCTTAAAGTTTTGACAACTGCATCTTTATCTTCTTATTTGTCTGCCAAATCGTAGAGTGATACACATTGGAATATGTTTTTTAAATAGCGGAGTAATCGACAAAAGAGAAGGCGAAGAGTTGTTTAACGTTTCTCACTACGCTCAAGCGTGCTGGCGCGAAGCCGCGGCAAAGCGAGTCGAAGGTAGGGATATGCAACACATTGTATCTCTGGTAATTTTACTCCGATCAATCTGAAATTTTCAGAGAGTATTCTTGAAAGTATGCACTTTTATTTGAAATAATAAAAAAATTAAATATTTCAAACCATACCCGCCCCTTAAGACAATTTATCGTTAATCAGCGTATTTGTCAAACTCGTTATGGTTAATAAATGTTTCGCCTCTTAACACTTTTATTTCTCGTTTGCACAATCCTTTATATCGTGTTTATTAGTAACTATAAAACCAGACCAAATAAATCTTAGAACTAGTTGCCCTAAAAGTTCACTATTTTGTTAATATCGAAGGACATTTCTCTGGGACATATGCGTGTGGTCCTAAAATATTCATCTATGTCCAATTAGGCAAAAGGTAATATTTAAACCTTTTTGTCACGGTGGGCTGAGATTCAATAAAAACTCACGTCATTTGTTGGTCTAAATCGACCCGCATTTTTGGTTTGGTTTTCGCGTTGGTTATGCCGCTTATTCCGACATTTTTTGTGTGTAATACCTATATTACAAGACTTATTAGTTCGCGATAAACTCTAAGTAAAAGGAAGTGAAGTTATTGTGTATGGTTAGTGCCTGTCGCGGTATCAATTGGACTAATTGGGTGAGATTTTTCCATTTTTAAAAATTTTTTATCGCTGATCCAAGTAAACCGCTCTGCTGAAAGACATTTTACGGTCAAAAAACTGGCCCTAGCCCCTTGTGGCTATCCAAAATGGAAAGTATTTCATATACATATAGACGAAATAGAAATGCCAAATTGAGATACAGTAAATTGTGATAAGTTGATGTCACCAGAAACTAAAATATTATCGTGCACAATACAATCTCTATCACTATAAGTTTTTGAAAAGTATTCAGCAAACAAATTAACAATTTCTGTACCACTAGAACCAGTGATATTATTATAGTGTAAACCTGATGGTATATTAGGTTTGCTATTTTTATTACTAACAAAGTACCCCGCACAAACCTTATGGAAATTAGATCCCAGTGATTTTCGTTCACATGGACATACAGTCATTTAAGAACTCACACTGGAGAAAAGGCTTATAAGTGTGAGATTTGTTTTATACAGTTTAGTGGTGCAGGTACTTTAAAAAGAATTTGAGAGTGCACACTGTAGAAACACCATACAAGTGTCAAACTTGTTTGAAGCAATTCAGAGAACTAGGCACTTTCAGAAATCATTTAAGAACACACACTGGAGAGAAACCTTACCAGTGTAAAATTTGTTTTAAGCCGTTTGCTCGAATAGGTAGTTTGAAAACACATTTGAGTGTGCACACTGAGGAAAGGGAAAAACATTATAAGTGTGAAATTTGTTTTAAGCAGTTTCTTTTTGCAAGTTCCTTGAAAAGACATTTGAATGTGCACGCCGGGGAAAAACCTCACAAGTGCGAGATTTGTTTTAAGCAGTTTTCTCAGGCAGTTGGTTTGAACAGTCATTAAGAACGCACACTAGAGAAAAACCGTACAAGTGTGAGATTTGTCTTAGGCAATTTCCAGTAGTTTGAAAAGACATTCAAGACAGCACACTGGCGAAAAACCTCACATGTGTGAAATTTGTTTTAAGCAATTTAATCTTAAAACTTCCTTGAAAACTCATTCGCAAGTGCACACTGGAGAAAAACCTTACAAGTGTGAGATTTTTTTAAGCAGTTTACTAATGATTACAGCAGTTTACAAATGATTTGAAAAAACATTTGAGAGTGCACACTGGAGAGAAACCTTATTCATGCAAGTTCTTTGAAAAGACATTTGAATGTGCACGCTGCGGAAAACGTGTGAAATTTGTTTTAAGCAGTTTTCTCACAAATGTTTTTTGAAAATATGTTATATGAGAGTACCTACATTTATATATTAAGCTTAACAGGCCTTGTAGTCATAGGGTTAAAATATGTACATTTCTAATTACATTTTATTTTAATCTTAAAATTTTTATTTAATTATACTTGAGTCTTTTTACACACTTCTTCACCACCTTTCTCCATATCCTTCTGTCCAATGCTACTTCTCACCCCTTAATGTTACTCTTCTTCGGGCCTTCGTGCACACTGTCCCTCCATCTTTTCGTTGGCCTGCCTTTCCTTGTTTTGTATTCGTCTTCGTAAGAGTACCATTTTTGGCATTCTTTTACTTCCCATTCTCTCGATGTGCCCCAAATATCTTATTCTATGTGCTTTAATCGTCGTCGTGATCGTTGGCTCATTATATAGTTCAATTCTTTATTGGTTCTTCTTCTCCACTAACTTCTATTTTCACACCTCCATATATTGCTCTTTGCACTTTTTCTACCCCATCTTTCTAAAAGGTCTGTTTCTGACTTTTTCAGCACCCATGTTTCGCATAAGTATGTTACCGTAGGTCTGAAAACAATTTTATAAATTCTGATTATTGTTTTTCTTGATAGTATGTACTCTCATAACATAATTAGGTTTGTTCCAACACGATTAAGAACTAGATTCTAGTGTTCCAACACTAGAAGTTACTAGATAATTAACGTTCCATGGGAACGAAATAATACGTTCCATGGTACTGCGCAGGACAATGATCGTTACATGGACGGTTTCTGGTCGTGTTGGAGCAAAACAAACCTATTGTGACGAATTACCGACCGCAAGTAACAGGTTCCATCTCGAAAGCTAGATGTTTATAGAAGCATATGTAGAAGTTTTCGACTGAAAACTTCAAAATGGAATTACACATTTGGTAATCGAAATTACAATTCATGCTTAATCTTAATTGCTATTCAATATTTTCGTACCGAAAAGCGGTTTTATGGTGATTGCTATCTATATCTCTCTTGCACTGAGGCTGAAAAACATTTGCGTCAATTGCATTCACGGGAAAACTTGAGAGAACTATTCGGCAACAAATATTTCTTGAGGATATTTTGTCCAAAAAAATTTGTGGGACATGTCCGGGATTTTTTGTCCACGTATAATTTGTGGGGATTTGTCCTAGCTTCGCTTGGAAAGGATATACATCAATCTGACATTGGAAGGAATAATCAGGAAAAGCAGAATAAACATGCAAAAAGCGATATTTCAAAAACGGCCATCAATGCATAGCATTTGCAGATGATATGACACTATTAGCAACAAGCAAGAAAAAACTACAAAAGTTAATGAAAAACATAGTAACAGAAGCCAAAAAATTGGGACTTATGAAGAAAAGGCAAAATATATGATAATGGGAGAGATCCAAAAAGAAAATAACATCATAGTACAAATAGATGGAGAAAAAACATACTCGTTCAAAAGAGCCAAAAAAAATAATTACCTGTGAGCCAAAATAGATGAAAATGGTCATAAGGAAGGGGAGATACAGGCAAGAATATCTAAAGGAAATAAAAATCCAAATAGGTACCGGCTGTATTGCATTGCATGTTCTTCTGCTGTCGTCAATAATCCTAGACAGGCCGTATAAGATGTTTAGGGGCCCGTTTTGTGTGGCCGGTGGCCCTTCTGTGTAGTTAATACTCTGTTTCGTTACGTTAACGTTAATTTAAAATGCACAAAGTAGACTATTTATTACAAAGTTAGGGATAGAGGAAGAGAAGGAAATTAAACGATTAGGTGTAATAAATAAATAATAATAAATATTAATAAAAATAAAATTAAAAAATAATAAATTAATAAATAAACTGTCATTCGTTCTTCTTTTGCCCTTTAATTCGTCCAATTTTGAACCTAGGCTTCCCCCAGTTTATTCCAGTCTTTTTTGTTTAGTGCTTTCTGTTTCCAGTGCGTCCCTCCTATATTTTTAATGTCATCTCCCCATCTCATCTGGAGTCGTCCCCTTGCTATCTTTCCTGTCCATGGTCTCCATTGTTGTATCGTGGTATACCACCTATTGTCCGTTTATCTGGCGTTATGACCTGCGAGGCTCCATTTTAGCCTGGCTATGTATGTTGTCCTGCGTCTTTGACTTTTGTTTTATTTCTTACCCAGTTGTTTTGCTTTGTGTATGTTAATTTTTTTGTTTTCATTATTTTATCAATGTTTGCTTTGGTCAAGGTCCATGTTTGGCATGTCTATGTAAGAATTAGGAGTATGCACTGGTCAAACACTCTGTTTTTAAGTATTGTTGTAATTCGAACAACAACTATAAGTCATTAATATGGAGAAAAGCTTTTATAGCTATCCATAAAGTCAGGTGGCTTAACCACATAAAGTAATAAGAGGATATCCCATTACTTAGGGCATCCAAACTAACGTTCAGTACAAAGCCTCCCCATTTATTATGTCCTTCTCTGGGGAGAGGTGGTGGTATAGCTTGAGGGTCAGATAGGTACCACTTCATTACGGAGTGTGACCGAGTTGACCTTCGGACAGGTGGGTCCCATTGTTTCATTGGAACATACATGTCCCTCGCGGCTGGGGTGGTATGAGTATGTGTGTGTGCGTGTTATTGGGTCAGTTCAGTACAGTACCTGTATATATTTTTTTGAGCCATGTTTTTCATTCTTTATTTCATTTATACGCGGCCCAGACCCCTCCAACTGAAATTGTCACGAGCCGCCACTGGATTTTCATCCTCTATTCCTATTCCACTGTCGCTCAAAATAAAAGCCTGAGGTGTGGATGTCTTGGTTCTTCTTAAGTCATCGGGCATAATTAGTTCCCTAAAGGAGTGAGGCTGGCATCTCCTGCTAACAGTATTTTGTAATTTTTTTTTTCGGGAGATGTGTACACCTTTAATTACTCCGTCCGATATTCCTTCCTGAGGGTCCGTAGGAGTAGAAAAGCGAGCTAGTGTATCTCTTTTACAATTAAGAAACGAAATCTTAAATATTTCGGTCATATCATGAAGCATGATAAATATCGTATACTTCAACTGATAACGCAAGGTAAAATAGAGAGCAAACGCGGACCCGGAAGAAAAGACACTCATGACTTAAAAACTTACGCCAATGATTTGGACAAAAATCGATCGAGTTATTCAGAAACGCCTCAAATGAAATTAAAATTGCCATGATGATAGCCAACGTCCACAACGGACAAGGCACATGAAGAAGAATAAAAATATTTTTAATACACCTAACCAAGGTAAAGTAATAACCAGCCAATGTATGCATGCGTACAATGCATGCATACAACTTTCTCTATTTTTTTTGTGGAATATTAAGCATTTATTTTTTTAGCTTAAAGAAGACATGGAAAGTTATATGGAATATACACTCAGTAAAGCTGTGGTAGATTTATTTTTTTACAAGATGCCAATAAATCATACACCATTGTTGACATCTACACTACAGTCGGTAGTTTATACGAATCGGCTTTCTGAAAACCTTCTTCCATTTTGTTTGTTTATTTTTGTAAAACCCAAAATATGTCCTTACAAAACAGTCTATCCACTTTAAACTAAACAAATTCACTATAAAACTCCACTTTAACCCTGATAAAACAAGAAGAGAACAAAATAAAATGACCTGAAACGTCAAACAGGTAAACAGTAACACTATGAGAATAGGGCTTTTCATCGACTGTCATTTGTTTCGAGCTTCTGTCATGTGTCACATAATATTAATATATCTACGCCATACGTCTTTGGTTTGTATCATTCCAGATACCAATAACGTATGACGTAGATATATTATTATGTGACACATGACAGAAGCTCGAAACAAATGACTGTGAATGAAAAGCCCTATGGCGCGCGCTTGGGGTATGCAACTAGTGACGTCAGGCCAATAGAGAAGCGTTCTTAAAATTTAAAATAATGCTAGATTTCTAATAAAGATTTTTTATAGAAAGGCTTTTTCAATTTTGTTGAAATTTTGGACAATTATTCCTAGGGTGTTTCTTAATCGTTTTACATGTTTGAAATGACTTTTTAATTTTTTGTGAACATCCCTATTTTCCCAGAATAACACCACTAGGAAGTCATGGTCTATCACAGCTTTTATTTTATTGGCTAATATTTCTCCCTTAATGGGCCTTTAAGTAAATCAGAGTCAAAGATACAGAGTTTTTTACAACTTTCTTTAGCAGAATATAAAATCAAAATAAAAACGTTTTTTTGTTTTCTGAACCATTTGTGGTCATTTGATTTGTCAATTGCCACTGTTGCCAGTGGCAGTTTATAAGTGGTCTTTGGTCTAGTCCGATTAAGGAAAACAATCAGTGCCAATCAGTGGTACTTGTTCTGTTGTTTTGTAAAGGGATTCAAATTTTTGAAGTTGTTCTGTGATAAAAATTGTGTCATTTTTCCCGCCTAACCTAAAAGTATTAAAACAATATTATTAAATATTTTGTATAAAAGTGAATAAAATATATTCAGGTGACATAGATGAACAAGTTAATATATTTTGTTGCTGTTTAATTGTAAGTTTTGACATTTTTGTCTAGATGTATTGTATACTATTGCCTTTACTAATGTAGGAACTAATGTATAATAGTTCTGCTCATTTATTGTTGTAATTGTTTGCAAATATCAAGTAAAACTTGTCTTTAAGTCAACAAAACTCAATTTCCAAAGAAAAATCATATTTCTGGATCTTGGTGGTAAACTACACTATGTTATTTCTAGCAATTTTTAAGTAGAGCACTATGTCCTAAATATCTTATTTATATCCCATAATTGTTCAAAATACAATGTGACCATATTTTAATGATAAGATATAACCAATTTGTATAACTACAGACATCCCAATATTAGCACGTAATTACAGATCCCCAGTATTTTTTACCGGTCATTATAAAATAGAGTCAAAATATAAAGTTAATAATAAAAAACAAAAAAAAAATTGCATTATGAGTTTTTATGGAGTCTCTAGATACGGGAAAAATGGTAAAACGAGTGATTTTAATAATATAATACAAGATTTTTGAAGAATAATCTATTAAACCAGAATTTTGGTAACATTTTTGGTCTATTGAAACAAACGGCCATAAATGCTATGAAAAAAAATTTAGACTTTTTTTAACAAATAAACGTAACATAGAATCACAAAGGAAACATAAAATAGCATTTACAAAAATTTTTACATCCATGAGAAAAAATCGGCAAGGGGTAAAATTATCACAAAATTAAATGGCAATTCCATTTTTGCAAAGTGGCCTCAAAATTTTTATCATCAAATTTAACCTTCATTGAAGGTCCAGGATGACTTCCACAGTCCATTTCTTTACTTTTTTCCTAAAAACTCCAAAAAATAATATAAACATTTCAGATTTACAAATATAGTACCCATATAAAAATACTTACTTAACACAGACATCTGGTAATTTTTACCGGTTAAGATTTTTGATGTGTGCTAGAAAAGAAAATATTGACAAATCACACTACACGCTTTGACTAGCATTGTTATACAAACTACCTGAGAGGTACACATGAACTTGTAAGTGGTGAGGTTACCATGAAATCCACATTTTGGGAATGGCCGCCGGTAAAAAATACCGGATCTCTGTAGTTAAGGGTTAAAAAAACTGATTTAAAACAACACCATGTCGACATAGAGTTTACTTCCGAGGTCCAGATTTGTCTAATGGTTTATAGCAGGGATCACTAATTATGTTCCCTGAGGGTCCGTTTGGCAAACCTATGACACTTCTGGGGTCTGGATTTACCGCTACCTGTTTCTGGTTATTTTTTTTTGCAAATGTGTTCAACAATTGTATGGAATATATTTGAAAAATAATGCATTTAAATTTTGAATTTTAGTAATAGGTTTCGTTAAACCTTAACTACAGATATTCTATTATTACAACGTAACAACAGAGCTCCCTTTTTTTTACCGGTCATTATAAAATCATCATCATCAATGCTGCTACAGCCCTATGAAAGAGCCTCGACCTTCCTAAGTCTATTATGCCAGTCAGTCCTATCCATTACCAACCATTGCCTTCTCATCCTCATCTACACCATCCTTCCATCTGAGTTTTGGCCTACCCCTATTTCTACTTCCCACAGGTTGTGACATAAGGATTCTTCTAGGAGGGTTGTTCTGCTGTGATCTTGCTAGATGTCCTGCCTATCTTAGTCTTCCTATTCTTATAAGGGATACTACATCTTTACCACCAAATTTTTGTTTATATATGGACGGCGTTATGCATAACTCGACCAAGCGCCAAAACGTAGTTTTGAGATAAATGGCTTCAAAGTTTTTCGTTTCTTGGTTGCTTAATGGTCGCTTAATGGTAAGTGGATTAATGTCGCTTGGTTTAATTTTGTTTTTCTTAGTAACTGTTAACGTGACAATAACAGGGATTTTTTCCAAGATAGTTTTAGCTATGTGTCACCAGAATCCGCTGTTATCTTGATATTAAAGAAATGGCGCTTGGTCGAGTTATACATAATGCCGTCCATATGTGGTATAGGTACCTCGTAGTTGTACCTCCTCCTCCAAACACCATTTTCACAGATACCACCCACCGAATATTCTTCTCAGGATCCTTCATTCAAATATAAGCAGAAGGTTTTCATCTGCCTTTGAGATAGTCCATGCCTCTGATCCATATGTCAACATTTATTTTTTTATTTACAGTAGAACTCCAATTATCCGGATTAATTGGGACTGGACCCGATCCAGTTAATCAAAAATCCGGATAATTGGATTTTTCTCGAAAAAGGCCTTTTCCGGGAAGAAACGTAATTACAGCAAAACACAATGGAGAACATATAAGGTATTTATTATGAAAAACAATACAGTATACACAACAATATGTAAATGACAAAGTTTACATTACGTAATATTGACACACAATACTGAATCACAATAAAATTAATTATTTTTTTACAAACTTGATTTTTTCTTTTTCTCAATCTGATCCGGATAATTGGCGATCTGGATAATTGGAGTCCGGATAATTGGAGTTCTACTGTATTTAAAACACAGGATACCCCATTGACAGTTAAATTACAAACAATATCAGTTTTCAAAACATAAATTACCTATAGTATTAAAACAATAACAAAAGTTACATTTAAAGTTCACTACATACTAAAAATATACAAAATATAATTAGAACAAAATTCAACAATACCATACATATATATATATATATATATATATATATATATATATATATATATATATATATATATATATATATATATATTTACTCCCAGCGTATGAAGTGAGCCACATATCAAAAGAAACTGCGGTTGAAGTGAGGTCCTGTACAAAGTGAGGTCCAGTATACGGACCTCACTTAGTCAATCAATGTAAGACTTTTTCGTAGACATGTACTGATAGCAAACACTGTTTTTTTACAAAAAAAAGTGGGACCTCACTTTGTATGGTCCACATCAATTTTTAGTTCAGAGATTTTCCGCATAGAGGCGCTGACTTTGGCGTATATTTTCTAACCATGTATATTCTATGCCCTGTTGAATAACTTACGATACACATAGTGAGGACCATACAACTGGCAACATCTGTTCAACCAATCTTTAAAACAGTGGATCGTCAATCGTCGCATAAATTCAAACAGTACAAAAATGTTTAATACTTTAATCCTTTTTGAGAGCCTAGGCGCAAAATTTCGGTCGAGTTCTTTTTAAACGCATTTATTTTTTTCGAATCCTGAGATAACTAATAGGTATTTTAAAAAAATTTAAACGCAAAATAGAAAACTACATTATTCCCGAGGGCAGAAAGTCCCTTATAATGAACAAAAAGTTTCTTTTGAATGATATATTTAAAATTAAAAATCAGACTATTTTTTTTTCACCCCTGTGACTTATTAAAATAAATATTTATAGAAGTTCTCAAGGACTTTCGACCATGGATAATACAGTAATATTTCTTTCTGCGTTTAAATTTTTTAAAAATACTTAAGGTTTTCTCAGTATTCGAAAAAAATGAACGCATTTAAAAATAATTCGAGCGAAATTTTTGCGCATATGCTCTCAGAAAGGCTTAAAATACTATAAATTTTTGTAATCAGTATTTCAATAGTTATTTATGATATAAGTGTTAAAAGTACACGTTTAAGGCACGCATGTGAAAGTTTGCAGAATGAGCGACAGCGAGTTCTGCAATTCACATGAGTGCCTTAAAAATGCACTTTTTAACAGACATATCATGCAATATTTTTTCTACAAACGTAATTACAGGACAATATCTACAAAAACTTTTACTTGAACTTGACTGACATTCCATTTTTATATTTTTTTGACATTACATCAAAATTGCCTATACGATCAATACGAATTGCAGTGCCATAAAAATTTTAAAGCACTAGTGCCTTAAAGCAGCGCCGGATAAAGGGGCGGGCGAGCCGGGCGACCGCCCGGGGCGCCAGAATTTGGGGGCGCCAAATTTTGAGAGACGCTGATATATAAATATAATATTTACCCCCCTCCGTGGCTCAGTGGTAAGAGCGCCTGCCTGTGGATCTAAAAAATCCGAAAGGTTGTGGGTTCGAATCTCACCAGGGTCGGAAATTTTTCATTTATTATAAATTAATAAATGAATATAGTTTCTGTCCTCGTGGGATCGGTTCTCACCGGAGGGACCGCAGACGTTCGGATAAAATTAGCGTCTCTTTGCAAAGACAATGACGTCGACATTGCAAAGTAACAAGGCGCTTACTCAACACACACTACTTACACATGACACTAGGTACCTAACTGTTCAAAATTACCGTACCTACCATGCCAATGGACATTAGTTGTCGAGGCATTAGCTAAACAAAAAAAAAAATATAATATTTTTTACATTCATTATTTTTTTGGACTTTATAGATTATCTTTGGGCTAAGATTACTCCTAAGACAATTAATATTAAATAATTGTAACAATAAGAAAACTATTTCTAGCTCACAAAAATTCTCTAATAAAAATAATGCAACCTAAAAATTGTTATGGCTTTTAAAGGTCATTTGTCAGGTAATACCTATCACTTTTATGGTATTACAATGTTATACATACATACTTAAAATACACGAAGATCAGATTTACGAAGTATCAACAAATTTATGAATAGTCAGTGATATTATTATACTGCTGCTTGTCATTATAGCCTCAATGGTTAAATAGTTTTGTCTTCCTGTTCTGTAACTTTGCTTTATCAACATTGTCGTGTGTCCGTGGGTGTGTAATTTGAAATAAAAAAAAAACAAACCAGGTATATCTATATGAATTAGAATTGACAAGTTCTTTTTCATAATATGAATATATAGAAATTTATTTCGAATACTTTGTACGCGTTAAGATGTTTCACTTTTTGCATAAAAACGGCACGAACGACGTATGAAAAAAAGGAATAATAGATTTTTGTATTTATCATAAATTGAACGAGTAATTCCAAAATGATTTGTTATTTGAAATATCTCAGTGGCGTACTATGTTTTTCTTTAAAAAAATTCACACCATTTCAACAGTAGATATAAAATTATTAATTTTATGTCAAAAAATGCGCAATAATTACCTCTTAAAACACATCCAATTTCATTTGCATATCTGAACCGGTTTTAGAACAATAAAGAAATCGTCAGTTTGTAAGAAAAATGTCAACACCCCATATCTCGGAAACGAAGTATTTGCTGACATATGCTTATAGAGCAAACTGTCATTATTTTTTCATATAGAATTACCCTTTAAAGTTTGTCGCATTTATTTAGAAACATCCTGTTTTTTCTTGACCACCCTGGATTTCCATAGTTGTTCCTGTATTATTTCACTTGACCGTTATTTTCAGTTCTTTCTGTTTTTCCAGTCCTGCAGGTTTCTTTTCTAATATTGCTTCGTCCATTTTATCTCTAAAAGATTTTCGGGGTCTGTCCCTCTTCCTTCTTATATACTCGATAGGTTATAATGTTAATATAATGTTATATGTTACATACATTTATATTGCAATTCAGTTTGCTCAATTTTCCTCCCGAAAAATTCCCCAACCAATTCAACCTATAAAAATTTTCCCATGTGCTTTCAAATTACCCTAAAAATGGGCGAAAGTACCCCAATCTGGCATCTCTGATTCGTCGCTCGTTGTAGACGGCGTCGGTGTATATTGCGTTGTCAATTGGGATATTCCCAAAACTCCCAAAAGTGATGATCCTACCGATCTACCGACATGTCCCTAGGATCTATCGAGTTTAAAAAAATATCCAAATGACATATTTTACTTAAGAGGAAACAGTAGCGATCAACAGGTAGCGAAAACGCGTTCCAAGATTGCGGCTGTAATTTTGAATATTTTTTCGAGATATGTGGCACACGTATTCGTAATATAATAAAGAATGGCGGTACAGAGCCCAATTTAAAAAATATATTAATATGTGGAAATTACTCTGTAATTAAATACAATAGATATTAAAAAAACGAGCCTGTACCGCCACTAAGAAGAACAAAAAAATACACTTTCTTCAAATAAACTTTTTTATCCGATGCCTAGATTTTGTGTCATTTTGGAACTACTAAAATTTTTTATTTCATTAGTAGTTCCAAAATGACACAAAATCTAGGCATCTGATAAAAAAGTTTATTTGAAGAAAGTGTATTTTTTTGTTCTTCTTAATGGCGGTACAGACTCGTTTTTTTAATATTGTATTTATTTACAGAGTAATTTCCACATATTAATATATTTTTCAAATTGGGCTCTGTACCGCCATTCTTTATTATATTATAAATACGTGTGCCAAATATCTCGAAAAAATATTCAAAATTACAGCCTCAATCTTGGAAAGCGTTTTGGCTACCTGTTGATCGCTACTGTATCACCTTAAAAATAAATTCGATAAACCAATTCATCATTTATTGCCATCAAAAAATTTCAGTAGGTAGTATTTTTTAACACGTTTGTATAATACCTTTCATTTCCTAAGAATTATGTATTATTTAAAAATTACATAATGGAGATTCCTAATCGTATTTCGGTATTCATATTTCATACAAGAGTCTCAAAGTACTCATGTATAAACAATTTTTAGATGATTTTGGGAATATCGATTTCAAGCAGATCACATACCTTTTTATGTAAATATTCATGTGTTTCATAAAAGCTGATGTGACACTTTCGTCCAGTTCTTTATTAGTAAATAAAAGTTGAATTATGGTTGTTTGGGTTAATAATTACTTCGCATATTATTTATAATACATATAGTAGGGGAGCAAAGTATGCTAAATGTGCAGTCACTCGAGCGCTTTGGGGACCTATTGGGTTGTGATTATTAGGTTCTAAAACCAAAAAATTTAAGTAAAATTTTCCATTTTAGTGCGGACTTTCCATATTTTAATTTAATTTTCCATTTCCAACACCCGTTTTCTCCGATTATAGCGCCACCTATCCGTAATTAGAAAAAACGTTTCGAATAAAAGTTGCTTATTTTTACGCAAAGAATCCAAATCTGAAATAAAAAAAGGAGTTCCTATTTAAGATTTTAAAGTAACCCGGCGTTAAGCCGGGTCCAGACTATGTAACAAAACATGTTAAATAACAAAGTTTTGTAACTTGTTACAAAATTTAAAAAAAACAAGTTTTAAAACACAGTGTTGTATAACATTTTTCTGGTTATATAGCATGTTTTATGTTATCCAACAGATGTCGGTAAACATCAAAGAAAGTTATAAAACCGCACCGCGACTGATCTACACCTAAAAACATGTTATTGAAACATTCTCGGGCATAGTACCTACGCGAGCAGCAACCGTTGGAGTCATATCGCCTTGTTCATTCTGGAGTGATTGTGCTAGATTTTTCTTTGCTCTGTTCACGTAGGGTCATTTACGCGATGAAATTGTCGAAAGAACTGACTACTCATTTAATTGAGCTATTTCGTAAGTAACGAGTATTATGGGATTGCTATGGGATGAGCTACATTTATTGATTTAAAAAACAAATAAAAAACACGATGAATAGACTGAAATAGAAGTGAAAATAGATACAGAAACTGTAGTTAAAACTAATGCACGTACGCCTATAACTCAAGCCAACAAAAGAAAAGCAGTACGCGGAACCTTAACAGCAAATCGGTGCAAATCAACTCTAAATTTGACATAAATACTATTCTCTACAGAGCAGAGTGTTCAGACATAAAACCTGTAACATTCACTTCATTCGCTACACAGATGCAGACTGCTTCATCAGCTACTCAAACAGGCACTCAATCATACAATATATCTGAGCCTTTCTATTCCGTCCACTACACCTACATCCGCTACTTCTCCAGCTACACCAATTCAAACAGACAGTGACACTCAATCATGAACAGGTGAAGACGATAATACTGAGGAATTAAATTTTACACAAATGTTATACTTCCTCTCTGAAACAATGAGTAAAAAGTTTAAAAAATATACTTTGCTAATAATATAACTGTTAATCTTTCTCTTATTGGAATTGCATCTCGAAATGTCTTTCCTGCCTATTTTATGGCCGATGTCATTTATAAGAAATTCAAAATCAGAACTTTCTATTCTTAAGAAGTTTTTAAAACTGCCATCACATTTAATGTCTCCTGTCGATGGGTCTATGTTATCTCTTTCCAGATCAGCTAAAAGAGCTGTACCACTACCTATATTTTGCTCAAGCTGCTAATGAAGGACACATCCAAAATATTAATTTAACACGCCGGTGTCGCCTCCACAATATTACACAAGCTGCTGTTGCTATGAAGAGATCCTCCATACTTATATGACGCAATTCTATATACTACCTAACCTACCAGCTATCCATCTAAAATGCTGCAAAATTTATGCGCATGTTGTTGTTTTGTTTTTTGTTATATAGTCTGGATACTCATGCTATATTATACCAAGTTACATAACAAAGTTGTACAACAAATTTATTGTACAACTTTGTTGTACAACTTTGTTATTAGCATGTTTTGTTACATAGTCTAGACCCGGCTTTAGAAGTTCCCCGTTTCAGGAAAAAATATTGTCTTAAGAGCGATAGCCTAGTGACCTAGTGGGTAGACCTCGGATCTCGGATTCGTAAAGCAGAGGTTTCGATTTCAAATCCGGGGTGTGGATCTCCGATTTTTTTATTTATTGTTACTGCATTCATGTCTGTAGACAATGTTGCAATCTATTATGAGCACAATAAAAAAATATAGTAATAAAATAATAAATAAATATTTCAAAAAAAACAAGAAAAAAAATACAATCACTGGAAGCGAAACTAAACAATACGGAAGAAATATAACCACTGGATTCGGAACTGGATATGGAACTGGATAATATTAGAAAACTGATATTATAATATGTAAGCAGTACGAGCCTAGTAGGCCCATGGCTTGATGTACTATTCTTTTCCACTCCCTTTTGTCAGTCGCTTTTGTTTCCCAGTTCCTTAAGTTAATTCTTCTCATATCTTCTCTAACTCCATTACTCCATCGTGACCTCGGTCTTCCTCTTCGTCTTTTCTCTGCCAATGCACTAGATAGTACCATTCTGGGAATTCTAGATGGAATCATCCTCTGCACATGGTCCAACCATCTAAGTCTTTGCGCCTTAATTACTGCTAGTATGTTAGGATCTTGATAGAGCTCAGTTTCCCACCGGGTGGAACAACAACTCTTGATGTTTTTTTGTTGTGACCCATGTTTCAGAAGCATACGTTACTATCGGCCTTATTACGGTCTTGTAAGTTCTTAGTTTTGCTCTTCGTGATATATGTTTACTTCTTAACAACCCATTAAAAGCAAATATAGCGCGGTTGCCCGACATAATTCTCTTTTGTATTTCTTCTTCACAGTTAGGATCTCTTGTGAAGACAGTTCCTAAGTACTCAAATCTCTAAACTTCTTCGAATTTATACTGTGTTCCCTTCGCTGTTGTCATTGTTATGTATTGCCCCCGAACGAATTGCTTATTTGTTCATTCCATATACTTTGTTTTTGCTTCATTTATATACAATCCTTTGGTTGCTGCCCTCTCCTCGAGTTTCATGACTGTTTCTATAAGTTCTATTTTGCTCCTAGCCAAAATTACCAAATCGTCTGCGAATGCCAAGCACTGATGTTTTTTGTGGTAGATCAGACCTGTTCTATTAATGTTTGCTTCCTGTATAACCTTTTCTAGTAATATGCTAAACATTATAGACGATAATGGATCACCCTGCCGCAGTCATTGTTTGACCTCAAAGCTTTCTATTATAGTATTGTTTATCTTGACTTTATCATACTGATATATCATACTGATATTGTTTAAAAACACTAATAATATTGATATAAAATGTTAATCAATTTTATTTATTGTTATAAGAATCAAAGGTAAATATGATTAGGCGAATGAAGCCTTAGGTTTCGCAGTCAATATCCCAACCACACACACATGTTGCAATCTATTTCAATACGGTTTATAGTACAAACTATACACTTAGTATTAAAATAGTCTGATATATTTTTTTAGTTGAGGACACTTTTTCACATTGCATTGTTTCAGGATAAGGTGAAATATCTTCAATAAATGGAAAAAAGCATGTATGTCATATATTATAATACTTTCTATACTCTTAATATGTAGTCTCGTATAAATTTGTAGTGACATGATTTTAAGTATAAGAACAAGAAGCTTGCAACAATTTTCAGAGAAAATAGAAAACTAAAACTATTTTAAAATGATTATTCGAAATAAAACATATGATCATATTCACTGTATTTGCCATCTAGTGGAATAACTGTAAAATTAAGTCAGTAAAAAAGGTACATTAAGTTTAATTAAATTAAGTAAATCATCTTGTATACTAAAATTAATGTTGGAAAATTGTCGTTTCAAAATGAAAATCGACAGGGGCAACAGTACCTATACTAAAATACACTCTGTATAGATAATTATGTCAATTTTAATAATACTGGATAGAGAATTGAATATCGTTTCAAATGAGCTAGCACACGCCCCTATTCCCTATTTAAAAATAAGGGGTGGGGGAAATGGAAGGGAGGGGGTTGACAAATGACAGATATGTATGTACCGTAAAAACTGTGTTCCCCTTAGATCAAAAGTCGGGCTTTTATATTTATATGTTAAGTTCAATATAAATTTCACATAACTGAACTATCACTGTATCCTCCATTTTGATTATTATTGTTCTCAACTAACGCTATTTTCAAAATTCTTGCTTTCCTATCCATCTTTAACGTAAATTATTAAAAAATATAAAACTATTTCTTTATTAACGCTAGTCTCCGATAAGGCTACCGTGATTTAATGCTGAGGTACTAAAATGTTATAAAATTAACAAACAGTACGAGCAAGAACAAAGAGTCCACATCCTTCTTATAACTACAAGTGACTGAAACAACGAAACAATAATAATTCTTACTGTGTTATACAGAAAAAGGCAGTAGAAACGATTAATCTCATATTTATCGACAACACTGTATGGTCCTCACTTGATGAGCTGTAAGGAAATATACACGTAAAGTTGTCCTCACTTTGTGCGCATAACGAAAAAGTATATACAGTCTCACTTTAATAGCTGCGTGTAATGGCCTCACTTGGGTGGCAATATACTTGAACAATACGGGGCACATATACGTAATCTTTTTTGTGTATACTCGTCATTTTTTAATTGCTATTTACTTGTCAAGGTCACTATGAAGAGTTGAAACGATTATGTCTACGTTTTCTACCGGTCCTCACTAAGTGCGCGTAATGTCAGGACCTCACTTTGATATCTGTGCATAAATATATATATATATATCACAAAGCAAGAGATCTTTTGAACCGAGATAAAGTTAAATTGAAAATATCATAATCAAATTCATTTAATAGCCCCATGTATCTATCCAATGGGTTATGAATGCCATATGTTGTTCTGTGGAAAGGAATGTTGAAAACCTGGTGGTAACGTAGAGCTTGGTTTGGTACATTGAATTTAATGTGATTTAACAGGTTTGGACAATCAATAAATCCATGTATGATCTTATATATAAATATAGCACCTGATATATCACAACGGTTCTTAAGTGGGGGTAAAGATAATTGTTGTTCAATATAGGAATAATCATGATTTCTAATGGCAGTGTGAACATGGTAAGCGCAATATCTCAAAAACCTATGCTGGACTCTTTCCAATGTATCAATATTATTCTGAAAATAGGGTGACCAAACAACTGAGCAGTATTCTACAATAGATCTAACTAAACAACAATACACTAACCTTGTTGAATCAATGGAGAGGTACCTACTTGCAATTCCTAGTAACAAAACCAAGAAGTTTAGATGCCTTTATTGAAATAGTGTTTATGTGGTCACAGAAAGTAAGTTTCTCATCGAAAATAACACCCAAATCCCGAATAGAAGAAACATAATTCAATGGCATATTGTTAATAGTATAACTTGTTTCGATTCTATTGACTTTACGAGAAAAACTTATAAAACAACATGTTTTTATATTCAAGTGAAGTTTGTTCTGATTGCACCAATTATGTAATCTGTCTAAGTCATCTTGCAACAGAGCTTGGTCTTTTAGGCTATCAATAACTCTCCAGAATTTCAAATCATCTGCCAACATTAGACATTTGCTATTTAGGAAACAGGAAGTGATGTCGTTAACAAAGATATTAAAAAGAAGTGGAGAAGTGTGGCCACCTTGAGGAACTCCAGATGTTACTGAAATACTGTCAGACAGATGACAACCTATCTTGACTCTTTGGCTTCTACCATATGTAGAGTTTTTAATCCATTCAACAAACGTGTCATGAAAGCCTACATTAATTAATTTGTCCAATAGTATTTGATGATCAACACGATCAAATGCCTTGGAAAAATCTGTGTATATAGAATCTACTTGTTTACGGTTTTCCATTTGAGATAATATATCAGATTGATAACAAACCAAGTTGGTTGTAGTGGATCTTTTGCTATAAAATCCATGTTGAGATTGAGATATTAAGCCTTTACAGAACCAAGAAAGTTGCTTTGCTATAAGACAGTCGAAGAGCTTAGGGATTGCAGATTGTATACATATACTACGATAATTTTCAATGTTGTCTTTCTGACCATTTTTAAATATAGGAACAATATAACTTTCTTTCCATGAAGAAGGAAACATAGAGGTTTCCAGAGATCTGTTAAACAACATAACAAGCGGCATTACAAGGGTACAGACACACTTTTTTAATAAATAATTAGGCACTCCATCTGGGCCAGCAGTAAGCTTATTGGGCAGTTCACATATGCCACTAAAAATATCGGTTGTGGTAATCTTCGACGGACAAATATTAGTACTAACGTTGCTGTTTAATGGATGGATAGGTACGTAAAGGTTATTGCTATTAGGTGAATACACAGTTTGGAAGAAGTTCATAAATAAATTAGCTATTTCTTGACCATTTGTTGCTGATTGGGCTTGATAAAATAATGAGTTAGGTAAGCTGTGACTAGATCGCTTATCATTTATATACTTCCAAAATGATTTTGGATCATTTTTTTATGCCAGCATCTATCCCTTTGATATAGTTGAAACAAATTTCAGACAGTTGTTTACATTCAGCTCTTAGGTGGGAAAATCTAATATAGTCAACATCAGAACGATTATTAACATAAATATAGTGAGCATGTTTTTTCTCCAGCGTCAGTCTTCTAAGATCAGCAGAGAACCACTTGGGAAAAGTTGAAGTTCTATATTTCTTTAATGGCACAAAGTAAGAAATACCTATTGAAAGAACTTCATAAAATAATTTTGTAGCAATATCAATATCATCAACTATACATACCTGCCAGTCTATGTACGCAAGGAAGTTGTTAAGCCCTATGTAATCACCATTCCGAAAATCATAAAACAACTCATCATAAATCAACGTATTTCCATTTGTTTCTTTCACATCTAGCATTAAGCAACATTCATAACCCACATGGTGGATGGAAGGACCCAAAAGGGGTTCGCTTGTTCTTAAGATACTCAACTCTCTAATATTAGAAAAAACTAAATCTAAATAAACACCACGATTATTGGGAATATTATTACATTGAAACAATTTTAAAAAACCAAAGGCTTGAGCAATATCCACAGCTGACACAGTTTGACAATGCCAGTTGTATAAGGGTTTTGTATATGGTTATTTTTGTTTTTTGGCTTAAGTTTCTGCTTCTCATATGTATACTCAGTTCAAAATAGCATTTGTTTTGCTAGGATTATCCTTCGCTTGATTTCTTCCGTCATGATGTTCTCCTTGGTGATCAGGGAGCCTAAGTATGTAAATTTGTCCACCACTTCAAAGGTGGAGTTATCAACCGTGAATTGGTGACCGATGTTTCTGGCTCTATTGTTGGGTGTTGATGCCATCACTTAGTTTTCTCCTCGTTTACTTGCAGGCCCATATTTTTTTAGGCATTTGAGAAGGTGGTATACATTTCTTCTAGCTTGTGTGTTGTGCGGGCAACTAGTTCCATGACATCTGCATATGCCAAATTTTGGGATGATTTATTAAAAATATTTCCTCTGTTGTCTATTCAGGCATCTCTGACCGCCTTTTCCAGTGCTATGTTGAAGAAGAGACACGCCAGCGCATCTCCCTGTCACAGCCCAACATTCATTTCAAACGCCTGTGATTGTTCGCCCTGTATTTTGACTTTGCAAACAATTTTACGCATTGTAGCCTTAACCAATCTTATTAGTTTATCAGGGATGTGGAATTCATCCATGGCTTGATTATAGAATAGAATCAAACTATAAAGTTACCACCTTGGTTGCGTTATGGGACAAATAGACCTTGTACTACACTAAGGGTCAGCTGCATCAACTTTGTCACAACGCACAGTGGTAAATAAGGTATACGGGACATATATGAGGCCCCTAGAACAGAAAGGGTGTAAGTGACAATTTTTAGTAAATTGGCTTAAATACAAAAATTGACTCCCAAACACATAGAAAACATGGTGGCTTCAAACTTTCTACATAAACTAGCAATAACATGATCAAAAATGACATGTCATTAAAAACATGCTAAGTAGTACCAATCTAGATTTTTTAAAGGGCCTAGCCGGGTAAGATGGTGAAAAGTGCCCCCAACCCAATTTAAATTCCATATAGGCCACTTTTTAGCACATATAGAGGAACTCACTTTCTGAAATTTTTAGCCCCCTAGGTGGTCACGTGACCCCCCTAGAGCCTAATTAGGCTTTTTATGTTTTTATTTTTTCTCTCAGCCGCATCAAGAGCTAGCCAAAAACTTTATTTAAAAAAGTTGTAAGTTTCAAAAAGATCTAGATGAAAAAATTTTTTTTTATTTTTTTGGCGGGAAATTCGAATTTTTAGAACAATTTTAAACTTTTAAATACCTCTGAAAAAAAAACTAAGACACTCGTTTTTACGAAAATTAATTATAATGTGTATTTTTGAACAATCTTTCACCCTTAATTTTTTCAGATTTTTAAAATTGGTGAAACGTACCTTTAAAAATAAAAAACCGCATTTTTTCGGTTTTTTTTTTCGTTTTTTGATACAATTTTATACATATTTTTCAAAAAATTTAACACCGTCACTAGAATAGGTAAAAAACTGAAAAATAATTGGGGTTTGCTTAATAAAAATTTTTTGTAACGATATCCATTTTCAAGATACAGGGCGTTGAAGAAAACAAAATTTTACATATTTTTTACGATTTTGCCGAAACTACTGGCAACATTGTAATAAAACTTGGCGGGTTTTAAGAGGTAGTTATTGTGCATGTTTTGACATACAACTAAGGATTTGATATTCATCATTGGCGCGCATAGGGGTAATGGTCTGAACTTTTCAAAGAAAAAAAGATAGTACGCCACTGACATATTTCAAATTAACAATCATTTTTGAATTCCTCGTTCAATTTTCAATAAAAAATCTATCTTCCCATTTTTTCATACGACGCGCCGTTTTGCTGCAAAAAATAAAATATCTTAACGCTTCCAAAGTATTCGAATTAATTTTGATAATAATGGATGTACGAGTTTATTATGTAGATGTAGAAAGTACTAGAAGTTCGAATACTTTGTAAGGGTTAAGATCTTTTATTTTTTGAATAAAAATGGCGCGTCGGATGAAAAAATAAGAAGATACATTTTTTGTCACAAATTGAACGAGAAATTCAAAAACCATTGTTAATTTGAAATATGTCAGTGGCGTACTATCTTTATTCTTTAAAAAGTTCAGACCATTACCCCTATGCGCGCCAATGATGAATATCAAATCCTTAATTGTATGTCAAAACATGCACAATAACTACCTCTTAAATCCCGCCAAGTTTTATTACAATGTTGCCAGTAGTTTCAGCAAAATCGTAAAAAATGTGTAAAATTTTGTTTTCTTCAACGCCCTGTATCTTGAAAATCGATGGCGTTACAAAAAATTTTTATTAAGCAAACCCCAATTATTTTTCAGTTTTTACCTATTCTAGTGACAGTGTTACCTTTTTTGAAAAATATGTATAAAATTGTATCAAAAAACGAAAAAAAAAACCGAAAAAAACGCGGTTTTTTATTTTTAAAGGTACGTTTCACCAATTTTAAAAATCTGAAAAAATTCAGCGTAAAAGATTGTGCAAAAATACACATTATAATTGATTTTCGTAAAAACGAGTGTCTTAGTTTTTTTTTCAGAGTTATTTAAAAGTTTAAAATTGTTCTAAAAATTCGAATTTCCCGCCAAAAAATAAAAAAAAAATTTTTCATATAGATCTTTTTAAAACTTACAACTTTTTTAAATAAAGTTTTTGGCTAGCTCTTGATGCGGCTGAGATAAAAAATAAGAACATAAAATGCCTAATTAGGCTCTAGGGGGGTCACGTGACCACCTAGGGGGCTAAAAATTTCAGAAAGTGAGTTCCTCTATATGTGCTAAAAAGTGGCCTATATGGAATTTAAATCGAGCTGGGGGCACTTTTCACCATCTTACCCGGCTAGGCCCTTTGTCTAGAACTTTGAACAAAGTTTTCTCAAAACTTGGAACTTACACCCCTTGTGTTCTAAGGGCCTCATATGCCTCGTAGAGCACCCAACGTAAGTTTAAAAATATCTCTCAATGCAGCCAAGGTGTTAAAAAAAAACAAAAAAATATGCATTATGTATTTTTTTGGAGTCTAGATATGGGAGAACTGGTGAAATGAGTGTTCTTAATAATATAATACAAAATTTTTAATGAATAATCTACACTGCGTGTCGCGAAAAAGAGGCCACCTAGAATTTTGTAAGAATTTTTCAATAACTTTGTTTATACAATTTATTCTATTGTAACTAAATTCCCACAATGCAGAAACACTTTTAGCGTCTTTTAGGTATCGACAAACGGTGCCGACAGGTCAATTAAGGGTAATAAGTTTGCAAAATTGATATCAGTTTTACGACTTCGGATAATGCATGTGTTGTTTGTATCTTATTTTTCTTGAAATATGGCTATTCTGTTTTTCAAAAACCTTTCACTAGAGTACAGTTGTTCTAAGAGTAAACTTGTGCAATTTTTAAATTTAAAACTATGGCTGAGAAATTTGCTAGAGCTGTTCAAATTGTTACTTTGATTGGTAATGGAATAAGCCAAAGAGAAGTGGTCAGACAGCTTGGAGTTAGTCGTTGTATGGTCCAAAAAACTTACCAACGATTCGTAGAGACTGGATCTCACGAACGACGACCAGGATCAGGCCCGAGAAGAATCACGATGGCCAGAGAAGACCGTTCTTTACAACACACTTCTTTGCAAAATCGGTTCTTTACGGCTAGAGCAATCCAAAACCGTTTTCAAAATGCTCACGGGTGGACATTAAGCACTTCTACCGTGAGAAGAAGGTTGAGGGAATTTGGCCTAAGGGCTCGCTGTCCAGCAACAGGACTTTTGTTAACAGCAGCACATCGACAACGCCGACTACAGTTTGCTAGAGACCACGACCATTGGACGATAGAAGATTGGAAAAATGTTTTGTTTAGTGATGTGTCCAGGATGGTTCTTTATGACTCAGATGGTCTTATCAAAACATACAAAGACGTGGGGAACAAAATGCTGCTTGTGTTCGACGAGTACGTGTTGCTTTTGGAGGAGGTTTGGTAATGTTTTGAGCAGGCATTTTGAGCAAGAGGACCGTTGAATGCTCACAGATATATTACCGAAATTCTAGACGAGCATGTAATGCCTTTTGCTGGGTTTGTCGGCGAAAACTTTATTTTTATGCACGACAACGTGCGGCCACATGTAGCCAAGATGGTATCGCAATACCTGGAAACTGTCGGTGTGCCAAAAATGAACTGGCCGGCTCAAAGTCCAGATTTGAGCCAGATTGAACATGTTTGGGACCAACTCAAACGAAGGGTAAGAAACAGAATACCTGCTCCAATAAATCGTGAGCAGCTTCGGTTGGCGCTCATGGAAGAATGGGAAGCTTTTCCTCAAACGAAATCCAGAATTTGATTAATTCAATGCCAAATCGAATGAGGAGTGTAATTCACAATAGAGGTGGTAATACACACACAGTATTAATAATCACGACTTAATTGTAATTTTTATAAAGAAAACAGAAAAAATGTACAATGTTAATTTTTTTTTAATTTTCAATAAAATCATTCTTTTGGAAAAAGTTATTTTTTTGACGTTTGTTATTTAAAAAATGATTGCATACTGCTTTAGAACATATTCTTAATCATTAAACAAACATCTAATGACAATCACTTTCTGGTATGATTCATAAAAATTAAAAAATGCCAAAAATTTTAGGTAGCCCCTTTTTAATGACGCGCAGTGTATTAATCGATAATTTTGGTAATATTTCTGGTCTATTTATAATATGGTCTATTTTATATGATTTGGCATATCAAATTTGACCAAATGGCTTATCAAACTCAATGATACTAAATCAGTACATGTAGATTTCACCAACAAAAAAATAAATAAAACACCAATAGTACTAAATGGCACTACTATACCTACCATATGCAAATTATTATTAAATATTTGGGTATGAACCTAGATGTCAGGCTAAGATAGAAAGAACACATCAAAAAGAAAAAAATAGATTTGAACATCAAATATATAAAATTGTACTGGCTCCTCAGAAGAAATTCAGAACTGTCAGTACATAATAGATAAGCTCAAAATATATAAACAAAAAACAAATACATACTGAAGCCGGTATGGACATATGGCATACAGCTCTGGAGATGTGCCAGTGCGAGTAACATCAAAATGAAGTACCAAAGTTTTCATAATAAAGTACTAAGAGACATTGTAAATGCTCCCTGGTACATAAGAAGTAGCGACCTACACAGAGACCTAGGTGTGGAAATGGTGGCAGATGTAATTAAAGTATTCGTAAAGAAGCATGAAAACAGACTTCATACCCATGCAAACGTAGAGGTTATTCAACTCCTGGACCAGCATGGAATAGTGAGAAGACTCAATAGAACTAAACCTTTCGAGTTAGTATAAAATCTTTTGAGTTAGTGTAAATAGTAAATGTTAGTGTAATGTATGTGTGTGTTAAGTGCTAGGTTTAAGCTGGCTAAAAAAATTGAGAAATACCATTGGGGATACCTCAACAAACATTAGTTTTAAGATTGCCATTAAAGAAAATTTGCTTGTTGGTAGTTGTAAATAACCAAGGTACCGCCTCGGTGTTGTTTATAATAAAAAAAAAAAGATTTTTTAAACAAATAAACCTAACATAGAATTACAAAGGAAACAAAATAGCATTTACGAAAATTTAAACATCCATTAGAAAAAATCTGCAAATTGTCACACAATCAGATGGCAATTCCATTTTTGCACAAGTGTCCTCAAAATTTTTATCTCCAAATTTAACTGTCATTGAAGGTACAGTAGGACTTCCACAGTCCATTTCTTTACTCTTTCCCTAAAAACACAAGAAAATATAAACATTTCACATTTACAAATATAGTACCCATATAAGACTAATTAAAAATACTTAGGTACATACTTAAAACAGATCTCCGGTAATTTTTACAGGTTGAGATTTTTTATGTGTGCTTCAAAAGAAAATTTTGACAATACACACTACCCGCTTTGATTAGCACTATTATACAAACTGCCCGAGAGGTACAGAGACACATGAACTTGTAAGTGGTGAGGTGTGAGGTTACCAGGAAATCCACATTTTGGGAATGCCCACCGGTAAGAAATACCGGATATCTCTAGTTAAGACTCAAATAGCATTTTTTGTTTACTGTATTAAACTGCAGTTCTGTACATTGTACAGTGAATAAAAAAAATATATGGAAAGGCAAACTAATATTTGTCAAACATGAATAATCATTTTCAATGTCGTTGCAACACGAAACTACAGCCACATCATATTCTAGTTCAATCAGAGAGTGCAGCAAGCACCTCTACCGGTTTCGAAACTTATTAGTCTCTCATCAGGAGGCACATATGCTGCTCTCTCTGACCCAATCAGGACAAACCCCGGCGTGCAGTTACTCATTGCAACGAACGAAATGGCAGGGATGCCCTAGCGGCAACTGCTAGCAAAAGACTAAGTTTTGAATCTAATAGCACACAAAATAATATCAAAAATATTACTCCACATCCCACCATATTGAAAATAATGAGAACCTTCTCTGGTTACACCTCCGAGGCTTCTAAAATTTGCAAGCCATAACGGATGCTGAGACTAAAGAAGATGAGGGAATTTTACAATTTATAATTCACGTCCCATCTGGTCAGCGCGGTAAAGTTCCAACGAGAATAGTTCCCTTAGTACTCCAACGAGAGTAAACATGTAAATCAAAAATGAATAACCATTTTCAATGTGGTTGCAACCTCTCTGATTACACCTCCCAAGCTTCTAAAATTTGACATTGAAAGACATTGAAAATGGTTATTCATTTTTGATTTACATGTTTACTCTGATTGGAGTACTAAGGGAACTATTATCGTTGGAACTTTACCGCGCTGAGCAGATGGGACGTGAATTATAAATTGTAAAATTCCCTCATCTTCTTTAGTCTCAGCATCCGTTATGGCTTGCAAATTTTAGAAGCCTCGGAGGTGTAACCAGAGAAGGTTCCCATTGTTTTCAATCTGGTGGGATGTAGAGTAACATTTTTGATATTATTTTGTGTGCTATTAGATTGAAAACTTAGTCTTTTGCTAGCAGTTGCCGCTAGGGCATCCCTGCCATTTCGTTCGTTGCAATGCGTAACTGCACGCCGGGGTTTGTCCTGATTGGGTCAGAGAGAGCAGCATATGTCCTCCTGATGAGAGACTAATAAGTTTCGAAACCGGTAGAGGTGCTTGCTGCACTCTCTGATTGAACTAGAATATGATGCAGCTGTAGTTTCGTGTTGCAACGACATTGAAAATGGTTATTAATTTTTTATTTATGTACATGTTTACTCTGGTTGGAGTACTAAGGGAACTATTCTCGTTGGAACTTTACCGCGCTGAGCAGATCGGACGTGAATTGTAAATTGTAAAATTCCCTCATCATCTTTAGTCTCAGCATCGGTTATGGCTTGCAAATTTTAGAAGCCTCGGAGATGTAACCAGAGAAGGTTCCCATTGTTTTCAATCTGGTGGGATGTAGAGTAATATTTTTGATATTATTTTGTGTGCCATTAGATTGAAAACTTTGTTTCTTTTTAATAATATTTGAATGATTTTTGGCGACTGCAGAGTTGAATACTTTCCTTGTATAGTAAATGAAATATAAATACATTAATTGTGTATTGTTTTGATATTAGGCAGTGGTGACGCGTGACTTTTTCGAAAGTGTTACCGAAACCAGGTAAAAAAATCTTATTTAAAAAAATTATTTTGAACCTCCCAAATATAAGTTTTTGTTTTTAATCTTGTGGGATAAAATTAAACAAATCACTATTCCCAAATTATTTGTATGTAATTATGTATATTATGTAATAGTTATAACAATAAACAATAAACAAACTAAACAGTACCATAAAATTAACATAAAAATGAACAAGTAGGAAAAAGAACATATTTTGAAAACTGTTGTTTATATTTTAAGTCTTCCATTTTCAATAATCCCATCTTTTTCTTCAAAATTATATATAAAAAAAATATACAAGGATAATGACTTTTCAAGTAGTTGATCGATTACGCAATACGCAGCAACACTCTTCCATGTTTAAATGCACGCACACTGTAATCTGTAATAGGTACTAAACCAACGTTGTTACCAAACCAAAATATAATATGGTTACAACGCTGATATACACAGCGTGCCAAAGCGCCGTCTCTAGAGCCGTTACTCCTTCAAAATTTTCAGAAACCTAGTCCCGAGCGAAAGCGAGGATTCTCCTGCGTTACCATACCCAAATGTAGTAACAGCATAATAACGTGCAACGGATTCACATAATCTGGCCAATATTTTCGTGCGTCTAGTTGGCTATTTACTGAATTAGGTACTATTAATAAATATTTCTGTTAATAAAAAATATAAATGGAATTATTTCACAGAAGTAGTCCTGTCGACAGGGGGGTACAACGGCCTCCTGTATTCAGATGGACTTACCCAAGTTTTTTTATGTATTTTGACTCGTAGAACACGAATTTTTTGGGTAACAGTTGATCCGGATGTCGATAAGATTGTTATAAACAAAGAAGTTGAGGAATTACATAACAGCGATTTCTCGCAAAACAAAACATTTTTTTGTATTTTTTGGACCATTCTAACCAAAAAATGTTCCTACAAATTTTTTCGTATGATGCATAGTTTTCGAGATAAACGCGGTTGAACTTTTAAATAATCGAAAAATTGCAATTTTTGAACCCGAATAACTTTTGATTAAAAAATAAAATAGCAATTCTGCTTACCGCATTTGAAAGTTCAAGTCAAATTATATCGGTTTTAATTATTTGCATTGCTAAAAATTTATTATTTTATTGTTAAAAAAAGCTATAAACACCTAGTGCTTGAGTGATGTTTTCAATGAATTCTCATTTAAAATCGAACGAGTAGGTAGAGTAGGTACAAGTCCAAGCGAGATTATTTCTACGTAGCATGCATTAAAACGCATATATTAGGCACGGGAAACACTATGTGTTTATAGCTTTTTTTAACAATAAAAAAATAAATTTTTAGCAATGCAAATATTCAAAGCCGATATAATTTGATTTAAAATTTCAAATGCGGCAAGCAGAATTGCTATTTTATTTTTTAATCAAAAGTTATTCGGGTTCAAAAATTGCAATTTTTCGATTTTTTGAAAGTTCAACCGCGTTTATCTCGAAAACTATGCATTCTACAAAAAAACTTGTAGGAATATTTTTTGGTTAGAATGGCCCAAAAAATACAAAAAAATGTTTTGTTTTGCGCGAAATCGCTGTTATGTAGTTCCTCAACTTCTTTGTTTATAATAACCTTATCGACATCCGGATCAACTGTTACCCAAAAAATTCGTGTTCTACGGCCCAAAATACATAAAAAAACTTGGGTAAGTCCATCTGAATAAAGGAGGCCGTTGTACCCCCCCCCCCCCCGGGCGACGGGACTATAGTCATAAAATATTTATTTGCAATATTTTTAACTGTTACCAATGGTAACAGTGGTTACATGGACGCTTCGCCAGTGATATTAGGTTTGTTCCAACTAGTGATGTAACGAATGTCATTTTTTGAACATTTGCGAATACGAATGCGAATATCTTCTACCGACATTCGCGAATGCGGATGCGAATGTTATCGCGAATGCGGATACGAATGCGAATGTCCAGATTTTTAATAATTTGTTTCTATTTTTGTAATGTTTCCTAAATTTATTATGAAAAGTTAATTGGTATTTAGTGTAAATCAATCTGAATCTTAAGCTTTATTACATAATACCAAATAATAAAATAAAGTGAAAGCTGATAATGTGATTATTCGAGGTTAAGTTACCTTTTCTTAATAAAAAAAGTTGAGAAGTGAATATATTTTGATTTTATTAACTTAATATTATCTGCAAATGATTTTTTTTCTGATATTCATATTCGCAAAACATTCGCACAACCTTCGCGAATGCGGATGCGAATACGAATATGCAAAAATATGCGAATATTCGCGAATGCGAATGCGAATACGAATATTCGTTACATCACTAGTTCCAACACATCGAAGAACCGTCATGTAACGATTACGTTGCTATATAATTAACGTTCCATGGGTTCCATGGGAATAAAATAATACGTTCCGTATTACTGCGCAGGACGGTGATCGTTCCATGGACGGTTCCTCGTTGTATTGGAACAAACCTATTTTCAAAGAAATAGACCAGGGCATTTAGCACTAAAATCGCCAGAATAAATCGATTTTTAAATACAGCAACTTGAGACTTACAACTTTTTTGCATTGTGTTTAGGATGATGTCATCAAAAACTCTACAATTGAAAAACGGGTGTAAATGCATAATTGCATTTTAAAGTGCATAAAATGTATCCAAAGCTCTGCATAAACATGTCACAATAAGTATATTAAGGGCCAGATTTTATTACTCAAGTGTTTTTGGAGTTGCTGAACACAACTATGCTATCAGAATCGAGCCCCAGAGCTTCTGGTGCCTAGGGTCACTGCTAATGCACCTGATCTGGAGGTTCGAGGCTAATCAGCACTAAATTGATGCAAATATGCAAACAGACTACTTGGAAGTCTTTGGAGATGCTGAACAAGAAACCATCAGAATCGACCCCCACAGCACATGGCGCCCAGAATCATTGCTAAGGCCCTTCATCTTCTGGAGTTTCGCTAAATGTATATTCTAAATTTAATGGTGGTCCACACAAAACTAGCCTAAGGTCGGAATGCAGACTGGTCCGCCATTTGGTGACCCCTGACCCTGACCCCTGGTATTCTTGTAGAGTGGGTATACTATATACAGTTCGCTGTTAGTTTTGATTGTTTTCCTGTCTTTGCTTATTAGGTCTGCCATAAATAACCGTAATAAAAAACATAAGCTTCTTTATTTTGTTAGCCTGGATATACTAGCCCAGACACATATGAATTGGACCAAAACCAATATGCAACACATATTTGTTTCTGAATCAAAATTTATTTAACTATTATAAATTAAATGAATATGATTATGCCTATTTTATACTATTTAGGTTTTGCAATTAATCAACAATATCTAATAACACACTAAGCATCAAAATTTAAGCACCATCTTAAAAATGGGACATTTTTAATGTCTCGTATTTCCTAAACTTGTTGTCCGATTTTAGTGATTTTTTAATATGTTATAGCTTTATTCTTCAAGAATATCGATGTAATATTGTTGCTAAACAGATATCATTGTATACCGGATGTAACAATGATAGTGTGTTTTTTTCTCAAAGTTTGGAACACCCTGTGGAATATTCTAGATTCTAGTGTATATAAAATATTGAAATTAAAACTCAACTGTAGCTTTAGGCTTTCTTAATATTTTGCTTTTTGATTCATTCGCTTATGTTGGATAATAAAAAAGTTAGGTACCTACTTTAACAACTAGCAACGTTCTATATCAATACAGGGTGTTTCTAAATAAGTGCGACAAACTTTAAGGGCTAACTCTGCATGAAAAAATAATGACCGTTTGATTTATAAACATATATGTCCGCAAATGCTTCGTTTCCGGGATACAGGATGTTGAATTTTTTCTTACAAACTGACGATTTATTTATTGCTCTAAAACCGGTTGAGATATGCAAATGAAATTTGGTAGGTTTTAAGAGGTAGTTATTGCGCATTTTTTGACATACAATTAAGAATTTTATATTCACCATTGGCGTGCATACGGGTCATATTACCCGTATACACGCCAATGTTGAATATAAAATTCTTAATTGTATGTCAAAAAATGCGCAATAACTACCTCTTATAACCTACTAAATTTCATTTGCATATCTCAACCAGTTTTAAAGCAATAAATAAATCGTCAGTTTGTAAGAAAACATTCAACATCCCGTATCTCGGAAATGAAGCATTTGCGGACATTTATTTTTATAAAGCAAACGGTCATTATTTTCATTCCGAATTACCCCTTAAAGTTTTTCGCAATTATTTAGAAATGAAATACCATATCCAATAGATAGACTATATCCCAGCTCCTCTCCACCAAGGCCGGCGTAGCTCAAGCGGTAGTATGCTTAACTCGCGTGCTGGTAGGCCGGAGTTCAAATCCCAGCGCCGACAAGAACAACTAGACATTTTTAAAATGTCTATAGGCCCCAGGTCGACTCAGCCTGAATAAAATGAGTACATTGGGTAAAACCAGGGGTAATAATAGGCGGTTAAAGCGTAGCACTGGCCCTGTTACCTTCCTTGTATACCGTAGGCCCTAGATATAGCAGACTACCCTGCTATAATCCCAAAGCAGCGTCTGCGATATAAAACGGGAGATTATTATATTATTTAGAAATATGTACCCTGTATTGAAGAAGAACGTTGCTAGTTGTTAAAGTACCTAACTTTTTTATTATCCAACATAAGCGAATGAATCAAAAAGCAAAATGTTAAGAAAGCCTAAGGTTACAGTTGAGTTATAATTTCAATATTTTATATACGCTAGAATATTACAGAGTGTTCCAAACTTTGAGGAAACAACACACTATCATTGTTACACCCGGTATACAATGACACTTGTCTGTTTTTGCAACAATATTATTACATCTATATTTTTGAAAAATAAAGCTATAACATATTAAAAAAAATCACTAAAATCGGAGAACAGGTTTAGGAAATACGAGACATCAAAAATGTCCCATTTTTAAGGTGGTGCGTTAATTTTGATGCTTAGTGTACTTACTTTTATCAACTGTAATAAATATGAAATAAACAAAAAGAAAAAGTATTGTGTATTGTACTAATATTTAGTCAAGAGTTACCAATGTGTAAAGTCACCCTTACATTTTAAAATGGTATCAATCTCTTTTGACGTAGGTAGTGCATACTAATGTTTGGTAGTAGGTAAGCTATTTGAAAGTTTAATGTAAATAAATTATGATCTACACACGATTTCGGAATCCACATTGTTCACCGGCTTCTTGTTGCTTTCTATTTAGTCTTTGTAGACGAGGGCATTTAGCACAAAATAAATAAATTTTTAAATACAGCACATAGAGACTTGCGGTTTTTTGCATTATGTTCAGGATGACGTCAGGAAAAAAGTCTACTATTCAAAAATGGGTGGAAATGCATAATTGCACTGTAAAGTGCATAAAATGCATCCAAAATTGCATAAGTATAAAAATAAAGTCAAAATCAGTATACTAAGGAACAAAATTTATTATTTGGGGGGTTTTTGGGGTCACTGAATACGATTACGCAATCAGAACTGATCCCCGGATCACCTGGTGCCCAAGGTCAGCGCAAGAGACGTCATCTTCTGGAGTTTTGATGGTTTTCGGCATTAAATCGATGCAAACGGATTACTCACGGCTTTTAGGGGTCACTAAGTACTAATTGACCTTAGGATCACCTGGTGCACAAGGCCACTGTAACGGACGTCATCTTCTGGAGTTTCGAGGGATTTCGGCACTAAATTGATGCAACTGGACTATTCGGGGGGTTTTTGAGGTGGTATGCACGAATATGCCAACACGAATATGCCATCAGAACAGACCTCTGGATCACGTGGTGCCCAAGGTCACTGCAAGGGACGTCACACAGTGTTCAAAATTGAAGGAAACGTGATCGAAAGTCCAAAAAAAAAATAAATCTGAGAATGCCGAAATTAAGGGGTTTGTTTGTACTACTCATGATGCAACTTTTCAGCAAAAATGGATTTTTTAAGTTTGTTAGGGCCAGATGTATTAATGATCAAAAGTACAAAATTCAATATAATTTTATACATCAAATTTAAATCCTCAGAATATGCCTTTTACTTTGATTATTACTTAATTTATGTTTATTGCCAATGTAAAAGTAATTATTGGAGATAAAAATACATACTTTAAAGATTAAAATGATATAGTTAGCTTCACGGAAAGGTGATTATAATTTTGATATAATCGGCTGTCTAAAAACCTATACAATTTTTGATAAAATTAATGTTTGACAGCGTATTACGTTTATTGTGCCATCTTGTGCCACGTTAAATCCTTCACTAGATGAAAGATTACAATGTAAGGAATACAAAAATATATAACACAAACTGCGGAAAACTGCGCAACTGAGTACATGGCGCATTGCATCGAGCGCTGCGCGCGTTTAGTCTGAATTAATTGCATTCGTATGTATTGTTTACATGTATGTCAAACACATGATATTTGTTGGGGTTGCGAAAAGAGATTTTAGTTTTGATGAAGTAGTGTTTTTGCTTAATAGAGAATATATTGTACATTAGTTTTATAAATAACTATATTAACAATTTATTGAAGTTATATTTCTTTAGGCGCGATTGGGAAAAATGTTGGGATTTGGAGTAAATGTAAATGTGCGCGAATTCATCAAAAATTGTTAGCTCTACGCGCAGATACGTTATAGGGGTTTTCAACGCTTCTCATTTGTTTCGAGCATTCGTCATAATTTGTCGCATAATCCGTGTATATTAATACACTAAGCAGCAAAATTAACGCACCACCTGTAAAATGGGACATTTTTGATGTCTCGAGTTTCCTAAACCTCTTGTCCGATTTAAGTTATTTAATATGTTATAGCCTTATTCTTTAACAATATCTCCGTAATAATATTGTTGCTAGACGGGTAAGATGTCATTATATACCGGGTGTACCAATAATACTGTGTTTTTTTCTAAAAGTATTGAGTATTTCTTACCACTCATAACACTGTTAAAAATATATATACAGAGTGTTTCATTAAGAATGTCCAATGTCTGAGTTGTAGATTCTAGACCTCGAAATATTAAGATTTAACCAAAATCACTTAAATAAAATATGGCTCCTTACAGAGTTACAGAGTGTTTTATTTAAAAATTTAAAAACTATGCTCAGTATTTTAAAACTATTCTACGTATCCTTCTCATACTTGACAGGCAGTGTAGGTACTATACACCCTATGAAATTATGTTAAATATCCGTTTCTAGTTAGTCCCAGAGGCGTACGAGATAGGGGGCAGTGAGGGGTTGACCCTTTCCAATTCCTACTCCACTGGCGGAATTTCCATTTTAGCGCAATTTTTCGATTCTTCAATATTCGCTATGTAAATAACATACTCCTCACACCTAACGATAAAATTATTCGTTTTCCAGATATTTGAACTTAAACAAGTAACGGCACAGACATTTTGAATAATGTATTGTGTCGCTTAATTTTAAAATATCTCGAAAACTTATGATTTTATCATTAATAATGAATAATATACTCTTCATTCTTAACGATAAAATCATTGGTAATAGAGATACTTGAAGTTTAAAATTAAGCGGCACAATACATTAATTAAATATCTGTGCCGTTACATGTTTAACTTCAAATATCTCGAAAATTGATGACTTTATCGTTGCGAATGAAGTGTATGTTATTTACATATATAGTATTGTAGAATCGAAAAATTATGCTAAAATGGCATTTCCGCCAGTAGCGTAGAATTTGGGAAGGCTCAACCATTCACTGTCCCCTGTCGTACGCCTCTGGTAATAGGCAGAAACGATTGTTTAACATAATTTTATAGGGTGTATAGTACCCACACTTTTTGCCAAGTATGAAAAGGATACGTCAAATAGTTTTAAACCAATGAGCAAAAATACTTTTTTAAATTTTTAAATAAAACACCCTGTAACTCTGTAACGAGCCACATTTTATTTAAGTGATTTGGGTTAAATCCTAATATTTTGAGATCTAGAATCTACAAATCAAATTGGACATTCTCAATGAAACACCCTGTATAACGATATTTTTTAAGTAATTCACCCCCTAATGAAGGGATGAAAACTAAAAAAAAACGACCCCTGTTATAATATACTCGTTATACGGTATAATACCTCAAATATTCCAAGTTTTCAGCCGGATCACTTTTACAGTTTAAACAAATTTAGTTTCGATCACGTTTTGACCAATTTTGAACACTGTGCGTCATCTTCTGCACTTTCGAGGGCTTTCGGTATTAAATTGGTGCAAACGGATTATTCGGGGGTTTTTGATGTCGCCAAATACGAATATGCCATCAGAATAGACCACCGGATTACCTGGTGCCCAAGGTCACAGCAAGGGACGTCATCTTCTGGAGTTTCGAGTGTTTTCGGCATTAAATTGATGTAAACGGATTACTCACGGGTTTTTTGGGGTCGGTAAACACGAATATGATATCAGAACTGAACTCCGGAGTACCTGGAGGGTCGCTACTAGTGCGCGTCATCTTCTGGGGTTTCGAGGGTTTTCGGCATTTAATTGATGCAAATGGATTACTGGAGGGATTTTGAGGTCGCTAAACACGAATATGCCATCAGAACCGACTCCCTGTGAACCTGGATCCCAAGGTCACTGCAAGGAACGTCCTCTTCTGGAGTTTTGAGAAATTTTGGTATTAAATTGATTCAAACGGAATACTTACGGGTTTTTGAGGTCGCCAAACACGAATATGCCATCACAAACAACCCCTGTGCACCTGGTGCCCAAGGTGACTACAAGGGACGTCATCTTCTGAAGTTTTAAGGAATTTCGGCATTAAATTCATGAAAATAAATTACTCGGTAGTTCTGCTGTCGGTAAACACTAACATGCCATCAAAACTGACCATCGTAGAACCTAGTGCCCAGGGTCACTTCAAGGGGCGTCATCCGCTAGGCGAGGTTTTCGGTACTATATTGATGCAAACAGATTACTTATAGGTTTTTGGGGATGCTGAACACGAATACCCCATCAGAACAAACACCGGAGGACTTGGTGCCTAAGGCACGGCAAACAGATTACTCACGGGTTTTTGGGGTTGCTAAACACAAATACGCCATCAGAAGAGACACCGGAGCATCTGGGCCTAAGGCATGTTATCCTCTGGAGTTTCGAGGGTTTTTGGCATTAAATAGATTCAAACGGATTACTCACCGGTTTTTGGGGTTGCTGAGGACAAATACGCCGTCAGAAGAAACACCGGAGCACCTGGTGCCTAAAGTATATCATCTTCCGAAATTTCTCGAAACTCCAGAAGATGACGTCCCTTGCAGTGACCCTGGGCACCAGGTGCTCGGTGGGTCTGTTCTAATGGCATATTCGTGTTTAGCGACCTCAAAAACTCTCCGAGTAATCCATTTGCATCCATTTTATGCCGAAAACCCTCGAAACTCTATAAGATGACGTGCCCTAGTAGCGATCCTGGTCACCAGATACTCTGGAGTTCAATTCTGATATCATATTCGTGTTTAGCAATCCCAAAAATACGTAAGTAATCCGTTTGCATCAATTTAATACCGAAAGCCCTCGAAACTCCAGAAGATGACGCCCGTCACAGTGAGCTTGGGCTCCAGGTGCACAGGGAGTCGGTGTTGATGGCATATTCGTGTTTAGCGACCTCAAAACCCCGTAAGTAATCCATTTGCATAAATTTGATACCGAAAGCCCTCGAAACTCCAGAAGATGACGTCTCTTATAGTGGCCTTGGGCACTAGGTGATCCTAAGGTCTATCCTGATGGCATCTTCGTGTTTAACCACTTCAAAAAGCCCCCGAGTAGTCCAGTTACATCAATTTAGTGCCGAAATTCCTCGAAACTCCAGAAGATGACGTGCCTTAGTAGCGACCCTGGGCACCAGGTACTCCGGAGATCAATTCTAATATCATATTCGTATTTAGCGACCCCTAAAACCCTTTTGAGTAATCCGTTTGATCGATTTAATGCCGAAAACCATCGAAACTCCAGAAGATGACGTCTCTTGCCGTGACCTTGGGCACCACGTGATCCGGGAATCTGTTCTGATGGCGTAATCGTATTCGGTTGCTCCAAAAACCCCCAAATAATAAATTTTGTTCCTTAGTTTACTGATTTTGACTTTATTTTTATATTTATGCAATTTTGGATGCATTTTATGCACTTTACAGTGCAATTATGCATTTCCACCCATTTTTGAATATGTAGTAGACTTTTTTCCTGACGTCATCCTAAACATAATGCAAAAAACTGCAAGTCTCTAGGTGCTGTATTTAAAAATTTATTTATTTGGGTGTTTTTAGTGCTAAATGCTCTGGTCTAATGATAACTTTTACATAATTAATCTGTTGAAAGTTGATGTTACTATACGCTGTGAGCTCGTACGTAGAGGGGATATTTATAAATTCGTGAGCGCCAGTAGTGACAAGTCTGTAAACGTTTACCGGAAATTTGACATAAATGTCAAAATGATTAATTTTAAATTAAAATTAAAAACATTAATTATAAAAAATATTAGTTGATCAAAGCTGTGGTTTATATTTTTACCTTAAATATACTTACGTTTTAAATACTGAAGTTGCGTTTTTTAATGTTCTGTAATATGTAATTATAAATTAATCTTGGCGCCATCTACATGATAATTGTGAAAGTATCCGAAGTAAGAAATTAATATTTCATCAATAGAACGTCAAAATGATTAGCAAAATCTTAAAAAAATCTGTTACAATTTAATTACTTTTTAGCGTTGTAAATATTAAGCGATAACAATTAAATAATAAATTTAAAAATTACCGGTGAAAGTTGAATTAGCAACCGCTAGGAGTATACGCTCTGAGCTTCGCTGGTGTCGCTCCTAGCGGTTACTAATTCAACTTTCACCGGTAATTTTTAAATTTATTATTTAATTGTTATGCTTAATATTTACAACGCTAAAAAGTAATTAAATTGTAATAGATTTTTTTAAGATTTTGCTAATCATTTTGACGTTCTATTGATGAAATATTAATTTCTTACTTCGGATACTTTCACAATTATGATGTAGATGGCGCCAATATTAATTTATAATTACATATTACAGAACATTCAATAACGCAAATTCAGTATTTAAAACGTAAGTATATTTAAGGTAAAAATATATACCACAGCTTTGATCAACTAATATTTTTTATAATTAATGTTTTTAATTTTAAATTAATCACTTTGACATTTATGTCAAATTTCCGGTAAACGTTTACAGACTTATCACTACTGGCGCTCACAAATTTATAAATATCCCCTCTACGTACGAGCTCACAGCGTATAATTCTCCTGTATTTATCATATACTAGCTGACCCGGCAGACTTCGTACTGCCTCAATAGATAAAAACAAACTTGTGTATACAATAAACTTAAAATAAACAAAAGGAATTCGTAATTAATAAACAAAAAATGCTCGATGTGAATGAGGTTTTATTATTATTTTTAATTAATTACACATGATGTTTGAAATAATAAAGTTTAGTTAGAAGTAACAAAATAAAGTTTGTAGAGCAACAGTTACAATCTTAAATTTGTTTATCTTATAATGAATATAACAGCTTTATTATATCTACATTCAAAACAACCCTCTATTTATGATTGGGTTCGGGGAGATTCCAAGTCTATAGGTGTTGATTAAATAAAATTAAATTCAATTAAAATTAAATAAAAAAGTAAATGAAGTAAATTAAAATTAAATGAAATTGAATAAACGTAAATAAAAATAACTAAAACTGAATAAAATTAAATACAAATAATAAATAAATTAAAAAATAATAATAAAATTAAATAAAAGAAAATATAGTCTAATAAAAATAAATAAAATTTAATAAAATGAAATAAATAAAATAAACGAAAATAAATAAAATACTTAAATTAAATAAAATTAAACAAAATGAATTAGAATTAAATAAAATTTTATAATTTGCTGCTTGTTCTTTTCGTGTGCTCAGAATTTTTCTCCTGCTTACGGTTCCGTTTAGAGATATTTTTTGAAAATTTCGCAAGATTAAAAAATTCATATTTTGTCCAATTTGAGTCCCAAAGTTAAACTGTTCCACTTCTCTTCTATGAAATTTGTCGCTCGTTCTTCTTCTGTCCTCAGAATATTGCTACGGCTTGAGATATTGTATTTCGGACACCGATTGTGCTAGAGAAAAAATTTTAGTACGCTTTTGCTCGGAATTCAGCAAGGAGTCTACCTACTTAATTTCATATCTTTCACGTCATTATTGTGAGAGTTACGGCGTCATGGGCAACCCCCTAATGACGTACGGGTATGAAATATAGACAGCAACCTACTCCCAGTCCAGTCCAATATACCTGCAAAATTTCATAAAAATCGGTCAAGTCGTTTCGGAGGAGTATGGTAACAGACACTGCGACCGGAGAATTTTTATATAGATGTAAAATATTTAAATGGCTATTAAAAAATAACGGTCCGAGATAGAAAATTGAAAATTTAGGATTATATGTATCTTTTGCTTCTACATCTCATAAAAATAGTAAACAACGGTTTTTCCAAAAATTAAAAAAATATATCAGGGGGCAACCCCTCTTATGACGTACGCGTATGAAACTCCATATTATCCTATTCCCAGTCCGCTCGAATATACGTGTAAAATTTCATACAGATCTGTTCAGTCGTTCTCGAGTTATAAATGGTGTAACTAACATAACCTCGACTTTCTTTTATATATTAGATGTAAAATATTTAAATGGCTATTAAAAAATAACGGTCTGAGACAGAAAATTGAAAATTTAGGATTGTATGTATCTTTTGCTTCTACATCTCATAAAAATAGTAAAAAACGGTTTTTCCAAAAATTAAAAAAATATATACCTCAACCATCAGATATAAAATTTTATGAATGTTATACGAGGTATGTCAAATAATTCGAATTTCACTCAAGAGTAAAGTAGCTTTATTTTTCACAATTTTGAAAATTTCTATTATGAAAAGTTGTTTGAAATTAAAAACTATATTGTAATATGCATTTACATCCTTCTTATTGAAAAAAACAGTTTTTTTGAAAAATTACATTATTTTCAATTATTTCAATTTTGATAACTCTTTTATTATTAATTTTACGAAAAAAAGTGATTCTTAATAAAAAGTTCTGGATAGTCTAGAACCTAAAATACAACCATCTTATTTCAAATTTTATCAATTTTATACGAGGTATGTCAAAAAAGATAAATTTAGATCAAAAGTAAAGTACCTTTATAGTTCAGAATATTTCAATTAGAAGGATGTAATTACATACTGAAACATAGTTTTTAATTCTAAATAACTTTTCATAATAACAATTTTCGGTATTGTGAGAAATAAACGTATTTTACTCTTGAGCGAAATTCATATTTTTTGACATACCTCGTATAAAATTGATAAAATTTGACATATGATGGTTGTATTTTAGGGTTTAGACCATACAGAATTTTTCAATAAGAATAACTTTTTTTCGTAAAATTAATAATAAAAGAGTTATCTGAATTGAAATAACTGTAAATAATGTTACGTTATCCATAATTTTTCAAAAAAATTATTTTTCAATTAGAAGGATGTAATTGCATACTAGAACATATTTTTTAATTCCAAACAACTTTTCATAATAGCAAATTTCAATATAGTAAGAAATAAAGCTACTTTACTCTTGAGTGAAATTCAAACTTTTTGACATACCTCGTATAATATTCAAAAAATTTGATATTTGATAGTTAAATATTAGGTTTTGGACCATGCAGAGCTTTTTATGAAGAGTAACTTTTTTTCGTAAAACTAATAATAAAAAAGTTCTCCATATGGATACAACTTACAGGGACATACTGTATATAGATTGTTCGTTCTCCCTTGTTATTAGAAATCCTCTTTTCCACTTGTCTAGTATCTTTTGCATGTTATTCCCTTATGAAACAATGTGTTCCCATTATTCTTCTGTTATTATTTCGAAGTAGGTACATTCAATTCAATGTTTTGGACGAATATTTCTCTTTTTCTATGTACCTAAATATTATTTTGTTGACCAAGTTTATGTTCCTTACATAATACTCTCCATCTTCGTCGGTTTTCTTTTCTATTTCCTTCTTTCACCCTATGTATTTACCTGTTCTCTTTTCTCTATTGCTTCCATAATGTGTGTATATGATTCTTCTATCCACAGAAGAGAGATTACTGGCCAGAAATGGTGAAACACATTACATGACGCCACTACATTCTTACGAACGAGAAAATATAGAGGAGGACGCTTCTTGTATGTTTTCATATTGGTTTTCTTGCATCTTGTTCTCTAGTATTTTCTGATATATTCTTATGCTTACATACCCTTCTTACATAAACATTTTTCTTATATTATATCTATAACCTATATTATATAATAGTATGTTCGTTGTTGTTAATCAAATACATACAGTATGGTGCAAATGAAAGGAATAAATTTATTATTTCGTAAACCGGCGACTTTAAGAAAAAATCCCGAAACCGGTCGATTTTTATTTTTAAATTATATTCTGACATATATGTCATAATAGTGGCGTCATCCATCTGGGCGTGATGACGTAATGGATGATTTTTTTAAATGAGAATAGGGTGTTCAAAAAAATATTTTAAATTAAATTATTTGACAAAAAAAGAAGAATGTATGTAATTTATTTAATTCAAAATACATTCTACTGCTGTCAGCAATTAGAAAAAAAATATTTATATCACAAATAAACATTGCTTTTCGCTTAAATTAAATGTTCAAACTTCCAAGAAGCAGGTGGCTGGCGGGAGCTAGCTTGAACATTGAATTTAATCGAAATTCATTTCGAAAAATGCATTTTGAATTAAGGGGATGGGTACGTATTTTCGGCTGCAATGCTATTCAAATGGGGATTCATTTTTTTCGAATCCTGAGAAAACTAATAAGTATTTTTGAAAAATTTAAACGCAGAATGAAAGATTACGTTATTAGCGAGGGCCGAAAATCCCTGAGAACTTCTATAATGTTTATTTTAATAAGTTACAGGGGTGAAAAACTAAGAGAAAATTTAGTGTGATTTTTAATTTCAAATATCTCATTCAAAATAAACTTTTTTATTTATTCTAAGGGACTTTCGGCCCTCGGTAATAATTTAGTCTTTCATTCTGCGTTTAAATTTTTCAAAAATATTTATAGACCATTAAGGATCTGTTTTTAGGTGGATGTGAGAGGTGGCATTCAGATTTTTGCGGATAAAGTTAGGTGATAACTTCGTTAATAATAATTGATTTATGCTCCTTCTCAAATATGCCCGGAACATTAATAAAAAAAAAATAAAATATTTAAAAATTTCAAAAAATTTCGTTTTTTTTTCTACTTTTTTTGCTTATAACTTTAAAACGATTCATTTTGGAACAAAGTCGTATAAGAATAAAACAAAGATAATTAAATTTTCTATCAGATGCGATTGGTTAAAAATGTCTTAATTTGTCATCCTTGCTGCAAAATAGCAATAAATATAAAATAAGGGGGCAAAACAAGCCTGTCCTTATTCAATGATTTTCCATCACTTAGGTTACACTTGAAACCTTCCTAATTCGCTTAGAAAATTTTTGTAATGTGCTAAAACCGTACACCAAATTTCATTAAAATTGACTTACTAGATTTTAAATAATAATTTTGCAATCTAAACTTTTTTTAAAAAATTAAAATTTTTTAAAATCTTGCACAACTAAAACTAGAACATACAAAGATTTGTCAATTTTTTTACATATAAAGAAGCACTCCACCTATCTAATGCACTTTACAGAATTGAAATCGGATTGTTTAAGCAGCCTCAGCAATGTTTTAAAGTTATAAACAATTTTTTGGCTTATAAACAAATTAGTCCTGTTGCCAGGAGGGTGTGCTACGGGCTCCTTTATTTAGATGGACTTAACCAAGATTTTTATGTATTTTTTGACCCGTAGAACACGATTTTTTTTGGGTACCAGGTGATCCGGATGTCGATAAGATTGTTATAAACAAAGAACTTGAGGAATTACATAACATCGATTTTTCGCAAAATAAAATATTTTTTTGTATTTCTTGGGTAATTCTAAGCAAGAAATGTTCTTACAAGTTTTTTCGTAGGATGCATAGTTTTCGAGATAAACGCAGTGAAACTTTCAAAAATTCGAAAAATTGCAATTTTTGAACGCCAATAACTTTTGATTAAAAAATAAAATAGCAATTCTGCTGACAGCATTTGAAAGTTTAAGTCAAATTATACCGGTTTTAATTATTTGCATTGCTAAAAATAAATTTTTTTTATTATTAAACAAAGCTATTTGTTTATAAGCCAAAAAAATGTTTATAAGTTTAAAACATTGCTGAGGCCCCTTAAATAATCCGATTTTAATTCTGTAAAGTGTATTAGATAGGTAGAGCACCTCTTCATATGTAAAAAAATTAGACAACTTCTAAATGGCCTACTTTTTGTTCAGAAAGATTTTAAAAAATTTGAACTTTTTTAAAAACATTTAGATTGCAAATTTATTATGCAAAATCTATTAGGTCGATTTTAACGAAATTTGGTACACGGTTTAAGTATATTACAAAGAATTTCCTAAGCGAATTACTAAGGTTCTAAGTGCCACCAAAGTGGTTAAAAACATTGAATAACAACAGGCGTATTTTGCCCCCTTATTTTGTATTTATTGCTATATTGCAGAAAAGGTAATACGTTAAGACATTTTTGACTAGTCGTATATCATACAAAATTCAATTATCTTTATTTTATTTCTCTACGACTTTGTTCCAAAACGAATCGTTTTAAAGTTATAAGCAAAGAAAACAGAAAAAAATCGACGTTTTTCGAAATTTTTAAATATTTTAATTTTTTTTTTAATGTTCCGGGCATATTTGAGAAGGAGCATAAGTCAATTATTATTACTGAAGGTGTCACCTAACTTTATCTGCAAAAATCCGAATGCCACCTTTCACATCCAAAAATAGACGTTTTTTCACAGATCCTTACTGGTCTATTATTGGTTTTTTCAGGATTCGAAAAAAATGAACACAATGTCCGTGGTAATATTTTCCGAATTTATCTTTGTCTTACAACGCACTCAGTCGAATAGAATATTGTCAGCATATTGTCAGTCAGACAATGACAATCAGTGACAATTTTAAATATTTGGCATCGGGAATATTTTGACTTGTTGATTAAATAATATTGATATATAGTGTATTTAGTAAATAATTAATTTAAGACGTGAACTTAATAAAAAGTTATTTATTGTGTATTATTTGTGAAAGATCCAAGCAGAGAATACATCAGGATAATACAGTGATGAGCGCACTAATAACCGGCAAAATAACGCAAAAGATGGAAAACATATATTAAGCTGTGAGATAAAAAGAGATGAACCTAGTGGAGGTGTTAAATTTAGCGATAGTAACTTATAGATTGAAATTATATTGATTGTTTCCCACCTTTAGACGTATCGGACGAATTTGAGAAATGCCACTGTCACAGTGACAGCTTTAGTTGACATACTCCTCTGATATGTCTAAAGGTGGGAAACAATCAATATAATGTCAATTTATATGTTACTAGCGCTAAATTTAACAACTCTACTAGTTTTATTTCTTTTTATGTTACAATTTAATATGTTTTCCATCTTTTGCGCTATTTTGCCGGTTATTAGCACGCTCATCACTGTATATTCTGTGATCCAAGTATTTTGTTGTTAAAGATGTTCAAAATTGTAAGCGTTCCATAGTAACAATATATTATTCAAAAATCACTTTAACACTTTTCCTCTTTTCTCGATTGAGTATTAGTTTTTGTTGTACATATAAATTATTACAATCACTGAATACATAGTTAGTGAAAAAATTATCACATTTATTAACTGGATTAATAATTTGCAATTATACAAATAACAGTTATCCAAGAACATTCAAAAGCCATCTCTTTAAGTTAATGATGACATTTTCAAGTAGAATGACATTCTAGTAATGTTTACATATCCATACCAGTGTGAATTTTACTACACGTAATTTGGGGTGTAAAGACAGAAAAAGTAGGGATAGCCGTAAAATATTTGCGAATTATGTACCGATGGCCTTAAATAAATTACATACATTCTTCTTTTTTTTTGTCAATTGATTTAATTAAAAAACTTTTTTTGGACACGCTGTATAAATAATTATGTAAATGTTTATATTACTGTATAGAGAATTGAATGACCTTTCAAATGAGCTAGCACACGAGCCCTATTCACATGTAAAAAATCATCGATTACGTCATCACGCCCAGATGGATGACTTCACCAGTATAACATACCTACATGCCAAAATATTATAATTTAAAAATAAAAATCGACCTGTTTCGGGATTTTTCTTTAAAGTTGCCGGTTTACGAAATAACGAATTTATTCCTTTCATTTGCACCATACTGTATATAAATGATCTGTATTAATTTATTGTGTATTATAGATTAACTTTTTTTTCAGATGTCATCTTTATTATCTGCGGAAATATCTGCTACTTGCAATGCACTGGGATATTTTGATGAAAAAACTAATAAATATTATGCTGATACAAATACTCTGGAAACAGTCAAGGATCTTATTCGTTACCTGAGGAGAGATGATGACGTCCACACTATTAGAAGACAATTAGGTGACACAAACGTTTTAACAACTGATCTTTTACCTCTATTAAAAAGTTATCATGAAGAAAGTGATCTATTTGATGTTCTGTTACGACTGATAATGAATTTAACTACCCCTCCTTTGTTACTGTTTAATTTTGAGATACCAACAGATTCAGTCTTACGAAATCACTATCTTGACTTGGAAGACCACTTGAAGTCATACAAAAAAGCTTTTGTGGATGAGGGTGTATGGGCTGTTTTTAGTACACATCTCAGTAAAATCCTCGACATTGATTACACGGATAGAGGGGATGAGAATGGCGTTAAGATAGAAAGAGTTTTAGTTCTTATAAGAAATATTATGTTTGTTCCTGCTGATATGATGGAAAATAGACCTGATAATGACGCTAGTATTCACGATCAAGTTTTATGGGCACTTCACCACTCTGGTTTATTGGATATTATTTTATATATTACTACAAATCCTGCGGAGCAAGGTTATTATATGTATATATTAGAAATTATGTTCTTCATGCTGAAAGGACAAAAGCCTAATGAACTAGCCAGTGCAGCTTTACAGCGAAGTCAAGGTGAAAAAATCAGAGATGAGGCAGAATTAGTTAATATAAGGCACACTGAACAAAGTATAAAGCAAAATAAAGCTAAAAAGTATGTAAGCTCAAGACATTCCAGGTTTGGAGGGACTTTTGTTGTTAAATCCATGAAAAGTATTACAGATAATGATTTAATTTCTCATAGACCTCTTAATAAATTAGATTCTTTAAATTTTGATACTAACAAAAGACAGAAAAAAGTTCCTAGGAATAGAGCGCCTCTGCATGATAATAAAATTGAGAGAAGGTCGGCATTTACTATTAGACTATTTTTAAAAGAATTTTGTATAGAATATCTGAATGGTGCTTATAACAATATGATGCAGTATGTAAAGGGAGTTTTAGTAAGAAGTGGTGGGGACAATCATGATGAGTCATATTATCTGTGGGCCCTAAGTTTTTTCATGTCTTTTAATAGATCTTACAAATTCGAAGTTAAACTAGTCAGTGAAACCTTGTCTGTACAAACTTTCCATTTTGTTCAACAACAAAGCGAAAATTATTTAGATCTCATGAAAACTGACAAAAAGAAATTATTAATCTGGTCAACAAGACTGCACACAGCATTGTTAAGCTATAAAGAACTATTATCAACACTTTTTGTTATGGATAAATCTTCCGATAATGTAGTCAATGAATCTTCCAAAGTTATCAAGAGTAATATTTTTTACCTACCGGAGTACAGAGAGTTCATAATAAGTTTACTAATTATGTATGATGAATTAAAAATGACTGATCTGTATTTAAAAGACTTGATGGAAACTCAGCATTTATTTGTAAAAATGTTTGAGACATACTGCAAATCAGAAGGTTCAATTGTAGTAAAACAAAAAACAAAAGGAAAGAAAAAGAAACAAACTAAAAATACCACCAGTTCAAATGGTCCAACTGAACTGAACTTGGATGAAATGTGGGATAAAGCGAGCTTGGAACTGTCAGCAATTATAGAATCTGGTGGGGAGTTTCTAACAGATGCTCCATTTGATGCTACCTTAGACGTACCTATTGATGACCAAAAAGGTATGGCGATGAAAAAAATTCAAAGTAAATTGAGACATTCCGAGTATGAAAGTGCCATAGGCTTGATGAGGGCTGCTAGAGAAGTTTGGCCAGAAAATAATTCCTTCGGAAATGATAACATGACAACTGAAGAGGAATTTCTTGCTTTAAGAGATGTTTTCTATGCCGATCTTGGTGATAATCATGTAGAAAATACATCTCATGCTGATAGTTACGATGAGGAGGAAGAAGATGAGGATTCAGATGAACCATCAAGGCCTCAAGAAAAGGAAGTTAATTTTAATTTTAATGACTTCCTTGGTCGGTTGGTACATCCAAAAATTGTAAGAGCTGCTGCTTATGCTTTAAAAACTTTTGAAACTAATTCGGTTAACACAAATTATGCTATATTGAAATTAATGCATAGAATAGCTTTTGATTGCAAATGCTATGTTATGATGTTTCAACTCAGTCTATTTAGAACGTTCCAAAAAATATTTTCTTTGAAGAATTTACCTCAATATAAGGAGTTGGTGAAGTTTGCGATATACATACTACGGGAGTTCTTTAAAACAACCCAAACAAACGACAAAGTATACGTTGAAGTTCTCTTTTGGAAACATAAGAAAGATGCATATGAAATTGAACATGGGTATGGTACTACTGAAAAATCGAGTGCAGCGCTTGGCAAATTTTGGACAGAAGAAGAAGAAAATGAGTTAAGAGTATTATTCATAGAACATCGAGATAAGCAAATTGAAGAGGATGTCGTTGATTGGATTTTAAGTAACTTAGTTAACCAAACGAGATCAAGAAGAATGGTACTGAAAAAATTAAAAGAGTTGGATATCCTGGAAAATTACTCAAAGCAGGGTAAAAGTAGACGTAATAATTCCCTGTACTGGACTGCAGAAGAAGAGTCGCAGTTATGTGAATTATATTCTGAATTTAAAGATACTCCAGATACATTGAATTGTATAATAAGTGGATTAACCATTCCTAGGCCTAAAAATAAAATTATAGATAAGTTGTTAACATTGGGATTAATTCAAGATAAACGTGATTTAAAAAAGAAAAGCAGGACTAAAAGTAACAAAAAGGAAGAGTCTGATGATATCTTAAGTAGCGATTCTGATTCTGATGCCCCTAGCACTTCAAAGCGTGTTCCTGTCAAAAGTAAATCGAAAAGCACTTCTAAAAAACGAAGACCTGTTACAGTTACTGCTGGAAAGGAAGCAATTATAAAACTACTTAAAGAAAATATAATTGCAGGAAGAGAAAGTGCTTTAACTTGGTTAAAAGAAAGCATATTTGATGTTATTGATGATTTTGAAGAGGACCATGAAGGAATTCCTTTGGTACCTTTGGATGAAGGTGTAGAAAATGCTCTAGAGACGGAAGATTTCCAAAAATTGCTAAGGTCTTTTGGGTTTTCAGCGCCGTTTGATGAACAAGAAACCTATTGGAGGATACCAAGCCACATTAAGCTTAATACTTTAAAAGATCACTATGAATTGATTACAACAGGTCTAGATAATAACTTGCCCGACGATAATGAGCAAAATCCTGAGAACAACAGTTCTCAGGAGTCTCCATCTAGAACTGGGAGACGAACTCGAATTACATCTTCTTCGGATGATGACAGTGAGGTCGAGAAAGATTTACCTGTTGCAGACAATAATAAATCAAATTCAAATATTAATTATAACTCTGATGAAAGCGAACATGAGATTCCAAATCAACATAAACCATCTCGAACTAAAATAATCTCCGAAAGTGATGATAGTGATACGGAACGGTTAATTATCAATGAAAATTCACTAAATGACGATGACAATGTCACAGACGTAACAAAACGTAGCAGGACAAATTCCGAATCTGATAGTCCGCCTGTCAAACGAAGTAAAACTGAAGATTGACAAATACAATACACTTGATAGGCGTAAGGTCATATAAATTATTTTTATGTATTTTTTTTAATATTTGTATAAATATATGTTTTATTTTAAGATTTTTCTTTATTTTAATAGTTAGACCTCAAATGCTGCATATCATTTAGAACAAACGTACTAAACGGTAATGTAACTATATAGTCCCATTAAAGCTATAACTGTTTTCACTTTATTCTATTTTATGTGGGAATCAGCTGGTATTATTAATCTTTTTTTACTATGGTGTTTTCATATTGTCCACTTTTATTCTCCATTCTTTCGTATTTACCATTTTATTTTTATTTGTTATCTTAAACTTAATTTTTCTCCCATTATCTCCATTGTATCGGGTGTCCCAATAAGAATGGCTCTCGGCCATATCTCAGGAACCGTTTATAGTACAGCTTTGAGAAAAAAATATTTATAACAAAAGTTGCCTCGGAAAAAGCCTGTAAATTATTTTCATAATTGTAGGTCCACCGCTAGAGGGCGTAATTGAATATCAAAAGTTAAAAAATCTAAATTTTACAAAATTTACCCAATGACAGGGCACTGGAAATTAAATTATCGTATTCTTCACAAAATTACGCGCATATTTGATTTCACAAGTTTAAGTCTACCATTGCAAATAAGAGGTGGGGGTGAGTGGGAACCTTCTTATGAAAAAATGGCTGTAAGTCCGGTTCTGCTAAATCGAATATTGCATACTTGGCCTTGTTGAAAACAGCTCTTTTTCGTCAATGTAATTGTCTTATTTTCGAAATAGCCTAATAAGTAATATGCACGCTAGGAGGCGTTATTTAATTATTTTCAGAAATCTAGTTTTCTTTGGAAAATATTAAATACAAGTATGCATTTTTAATCCTCTATTACAAAATTAGAACAAATTAGCAACATAATACTGAAAACCGCATGTTGATATCTTTTTTCTATCTCGAGATATCTTAAGAAACGTGTAAATTTTAAACAACTGTTAATGTCACCGGTAAACCAAGTTAAGGAAAAGTAATGTGCTATGGAAAAAACAAAGAAACATTTTCCAGACGTAAACGTATATAATTAATTTAATCAACAATAAAACAAACAACACTATAAAATATAACAAAGAAATAAAAGCAACTACTTACTTAGTGACGACATAAATGTTCAAATTGTTGCCCATCATTTTCGATGCAAGCATTTACTCTTTCAAGAGTAGATTGAACAACAGGCTCAATTTCTGCTTTCGCAATGCTTTCAATGGCGTTTCGTATTTTCTAGATCATGTTTTCTTGCGTAGTGGGCCTAGCGGCAAAAACAAGGTCTTTAATCCGTCCCCATAAATAAAAGTCTAAAACAGTTAAATCTGTTGCTATTCAATCTACTCTTGAAAGAGTAAATAATGCTGGCATCGAAAATGATGGGCAACAATTTGAACATTAAATTTAGGCAGTCACTAAGACTAAGTAAGTAGTTGCTTTTATTTCTTTGTTATATTTTATAGTGTTGTTTGTCTTATTGTTGTTTAAATTAATTATATACGTTTACGTCTGGAAAATGTTTCTTTGTTTTTTCCATAGCACACTACTTTTCCTTAACTTCGTTTACCGGTGACATTAACAGTTGTTTAAAATTTACACGTTTCTTAAGATATCTTGAGATAGAAAAAAGGTATCGTTATGCGGTTTTCGGTATTATGTTGCTAATTTGGTCTAATTTTGTAATACAGGATTAAAAATGCATACTTGTATTTAATATTTTCCAAAGAAAACTAGATTTCTGAAAATAATTAAATAAGGCCTCCTAGGTTGCATATTACTTATTAGTCTATTTCGAAAATAAGACACTTACATTGAAAAAAAAGAGCTGTTTTCAACAAGACCAAGTACGCAATATTCGATTTAACAGAACCGGACTTACAGCCATTTTTTCATAACAAGGTTCCCACTCACCCCCACCTCTTATTTGCAAAGGTAGACTTAAACTTGTGAAATTAAATATGCGTATAATTTTATGAAAAATATGATGATTGGATTTCCAGTGCCGTTTCATTAGGTAAATTTTGTAAAATTTTGATTTTTTAATTTTTGACATTCAATTACGCCCTCTAGAGGTGAACCTACAATTATGAAAATAATTTCCAGGCTTTTCCCGAGGCAACTTTTGTTATAAATATTTTTACTCACAGCTGTACTATATACGGTCCCTGAGATATGGCCGAGAGCCATTCTTATTGGGACTGGGACACCCGGTACATTCGGTATTTCTGTCACTCTTCTCGTTGTTATCCATTCCTTCCACTCCAGTGAAAAATTAATAAAGAATTCATAACAAATCACAAATAAAGCTTCTAAATAAACATAGGAAAAGAAGAATATACCTACTAATGAATCCATTCTTTGGCATACGGTCAACAAAACTAAAACTCAGAGTTTCAGCTAAAGTTTTTATTAAGCGTGGTGTCAGACAGGGATGTGTTATGTCACCGAAATTGTTTAATGCCTACACCGGACCAACTTTTGAGACAGCGTTAAATAACCGTCGCGAAGGTGTTAAAATCGGTGGTGAAATTAATAACATTAGATACGCAGATCACACCGCCACAATGGCAGAGAGTCTAGAAGACCTTCAAACCGTGTTGAACGCTGTAAACAACTAATGCATTGCAAAGGGCTTAACAATCAACGCAAGAAAACAAAATGAATGGTCGGAAAAATTAATATCCAAGACTCTGTACTAAAATTAGATAACAAGATCCTGGAAAGGGTGGACCATATTCGATATCTGGGTAGCTGGATTGACTGCAGGGTTGAAAATGATTAGGAAATTTTGACCAGAATAGAAACTTACACGAAAAAGCTTTATTAGCTGGCGTTCTGTATATTGTGCAGTAGAAGTCTGTAATTGACTACACGTCTAAGAGTATTGAAGTGCTTGGTCCGTTTTGTACTATGGATGTGAAACCTGGACAACAAAAATAAAAAATCTTAAATTAGAAGCGTTCGAGTTGTGGTATTGTGGTGTTACCGTCGCAAACTCAGAATCCCGTGGACAGCACACATATTTAACGAACGTGTGCTAGAGACTACGCACAAAGAGCGAGAATTGATCAACATCATAAAAATGAGAAAGGTTCAATAGTTCGGTCATATAATGAGATAACCTAAATATCTCTTACTCCGGTTGATCGTTGATCCATTGATCCTTCAGGGCAAAATCGAAGGAAAACGCTGGGTCGAAAGAAAACAACTGCCCTGGCTACCTAACAGACAATGAACAGGTCGAACAGTCGAGAAATTGTTTCATATAGCTGCCGACCGAGAAACATTTCATCAGCTTGTTAACACGACGATAGCTAACACTTGAAAACAAGCACGGGACACAAAGAAGAAGATAGTATAAATGAGCGCTTAGTATTGGGTGAACCTTTTGCCGAAGACCTGAAGATGAACAGTAAATGGCAGCTAATCTGGAAAGCTCAACGTAGGTGGCGCTTGTGTAGTTGGAGGTCAAGTCAACTTACGTCAACCATTCAAATCAATCTATTTCTAAGTAAATATTGTATATTATATTTGTTTTATGTTGTGATGTTGTGATTTATTTTATGTAATGATACCAATGTTCAAAAAAGTAGACAAAGAACACCTCAACAGTTATAGAGGTGTAAATCTACTGAGCACAGTACTTAAGTTAATCACAAAAGTCCTAACCAACAAAATCAATAAACTAACAACTATCAGATGAACAAGGATTCAGATCCAGAAGATCTGAAGACCCACCGTATTGATGTGTAGACACCGTATTTGTACTAAGACAAATCACAGAAAAGGCCATCGAGTACAATAAACCAGCATGTCTGTGTTTTATAGACCTGACAAAGGCTTTCGATCGCATCCAAGTCGAAGACGTCTTACACTTACTGTATAGAAGAAACATACCAATCAATATTATACAAACCATCGACATCTTTTACTTCTATAATTGAATACAGGCAGAGATTAATGGAAAACTAACACAGTTTAGGTATACCAGTACAATGCGGAGTCATACAAGGTGACTCGTTAAGCCCACTGCTCTTTAATATAATAATGGATGAAATAATAGAACCAGTACGTAAAGGTCATGGTTACAAAATGGGGAACAAATAAATCCAAATATGTTATGCAGACGACGCCGCATTAATCACCGAGACAGAAGACGATCTCCAAAGATTAACACACATCTTCAATACAACAGCCAAGAAATACAATATGATAATATCAGCAGAAAAAAAAACAAATGTATGACAACATCTAAATACCCACTACGATGTAAAATCGAAATTGATGGGAAAATAATAAAGCAGGAAGCAAGGTTTAGATATCTGGGAATAGATATAACCAGTTACGGAGATGTTGAAGAGGAAGTACGACAACAAAGCTTAAAAGCGAGTAAAACGGCGGGATCTCTTAATGACATAATCTGGAAAAACAAACACCTAGCACAAGACACAAAAGCAAGAATCTATAAAGCAGCAATTAGCCTATATTGACATACACGGCGGAGACAAGACCTGACACATCTAAAACGAGACGACTACTAGAAACAATAGAGATGAAAATACTCCAACGAATATCAGGGAAAATTCTGTTGGATAGGGAGAGAAGCGAAAACAAAGATCATGCAATGTAGAAGACATAAATGGATGGGTGACAAAACGGAAACAGGAGTGGAACGAACACATTAGTAGAATGGCAGAGGATAGCATGGTACGAATAGCATGAGATAAGTCACCAAATCGACGAAGAAGTATTGTCAGACCAAGAAAAAGATGGTGCGATAATTTAAACAATTTAGGAGGCTAATATTGAAGAAGAAACAGGCTTTAAAGCCTACATATAAGAAGGAAGAAGAAGATATTTGTTTCGCTGTGTGAATTTAATGTGAGGAAATAAAATGAGAAGAATAAATTTGTGAAATAAAACATTAACACGATGATTAATATAGTTTATCTTTCGATAAGGGCTTCATTTTTTCCAGTAACTCTCGAATTCCTTTTCCTCAATTCGTTTTTCAACGCACAAATAGTCCAATATTCGTATTTTTCTGACATAATTTATTATTTATTAAATAGTACACAAAAACACCATATACAAACTTCACGAATTGTCAAAACGTTGACCACCAACTACACTAGCGCCGCCAAGCGGGAGCAACGGCGTACATAGCTGCCATTATAGTATCCGAAACCGCGGTCCGGTCGCCATTTTAAGTCACTGTTAACAGATGGACTCACACATATGCAACTCATTTATCATTTTAATTTTAGAAACTTGACTTCTTCATGTACCATGTCCTTTCAGAACGTTGGTTACCATCATAGCTATCTTAATTTTATTCACTGCCACCCTGAATAGCATGCTTGTATCAACAGAAAACCAATCTCGCAAGTTCTTCAATCATGAGGTTCTTCGTCCTGGACTGCGTTTGCCTGCTATTTTTCCTTGCGTAATATTTTGCAGCAACCTATATTTGGCACCTCTCATTACATGTCCGAAATACTCCAGTTTTCTCTGAAAACTTAACGATTATTTTAATTTCCTGGTTGACAGTTACCACTATAGATAGTGCACTGATCAGTAGGTATGCCCGCCTGTCACGCGGGGGCCATGGTTCGATTTCCCTTCGGGAAGAAATTTTTTGTATTGAGATATTGCAACCAGAAACTTTCAAACAGCACTAGATGCCCTAGAAGAGTGGTGCATACAGTGGAAGAAATTGCAGTAAATTCGAAGAAGACCAAATCAGTGATATGAAGAGACACAGCATACTAGCTGAACGACTAGAGATCTCGGGCACTCCTAACGGATGGTCAAATGAAGCAAAGTACCTCGGGGTCACCATGGACAAGGGACTCACGTTCACATCCCATGTTACAAGAATAGTACACAGGAGGCAAAAATGATGTTATACTTTTACAACTTCCCATACGGAAGCCTTGCTGCTCGTCTGTTAAATTTATAACCTGATTTATTTGTTCTTACAAAATTTTGTAAGTTTCAGGGTAGTATTTAACAATTTAGACCTCTGTAGTTTTCTGGTTGATCAAATTGTTTATATTTTAATTTAATTAAGTTTCCAACAGAGGCTTTATCAAAACTATTTGTCGAATAAGAAGTAATCACTGTCTGACTCCAGTCTACAAAAGAGAAATAGGACTTGTAGATAATGATGAATGTTTATGTGGAGAGCTAACTGATCTACAACATATGCTGTTAGAATGTCCTTTACATTTTATTGAAATATCAAATTTCTATACCAATCTATTTAGTTCAAGTTTAATGTACAATTTCCTTTTAATCTTATATACTTTTTACAATCAAACAATCTAGATGTTTATAAAATTTTATACAACCATGATAATTGTTTAAAATTAAAGCTCTAAAAAAAAGAATAAAAAAAAATAATAATAAAATAAAATAAAAAGTTACTAAGAAGATCTAAAACTCCGAGAGGTTGAATCGGGTTTAGGTCTTAGCGTAGTAAAAAAAAATATACAAAAAAAATACATAAAAAACAAAAGAAAAAAAACTAAATAAAAAATATAATAAAAAATATAATAAAAAAAATTTGTTAAAAAATATATTAAAAAAAATAAAAAAACAGAGTAAAAAACTTAGTAGGTAGTAGTAATAGTTTTAAATTTAGATACTAAGCATATATTTTGTAAAAGAGAGAATTCAAAACACATTGACTGGCCAGTTGGTTGCTTAAACCAGTGCCAATAAAACACAAACACACACACAAATTGCTTATATGTTTAAAGGAAGAAGAAGAAATTAAACATTTTAATGAAAAGCAAATTGCTGTATCTACAAAACACTGATGAATGATATGGAGCTGTAAAAGTAATTCAGAGCTGAACTTGACCTTACAAACCTCAAGGAAACAGAACAAGCTGAAGACCTCGTGAAACATCGCTGGACAATATAGAGGAGGACTTTAAAAACTTAAACATTAGGCAGTGGATAGGGAAAGTATTTAGCCGTTTGGCCCATCAAGATTCACGGTTATATGTTGATGGTCATATAATTCAAAGAGTACCCAGTTTTAAATATCTTGGTTGCCATATTACTGAACAACTAGATCCAGATAAAGAGATAAAATGTAGAATCGAGATAGCCCGCACGACATTTTTAAAAATGAGGTCATTCTTCTGTAATGATAACTTGCAACTTCAACTTCGAAAGCGCATGATTAAATGTTACATTTGGTCAGTCCTCTTGTATGGTGTCGAAAGTCGAAGCATGGACATTAAAGATATCCACCATTAATCCATTAATCGTTTGGAGGCCTTTGAAATGTGGCTGCACAGACGTACACTGAAAATACCATGGACGGCTATGCTGACAAATGTGGCAGTCCTTAATCGCCTATTTTGGACACGTAGTAAGGGGAGACCGGTATAATATTCTTCAACTTATTATGATGGGTAAAATCGAAGGACGCAGAGGAATTGGTAGAAAGCAAGCCTCTTGGTTGAAGAATATCCGGGAGTGAACAGGAATAAAGAAAGCAGAACAACTATTTAGAATAGCTCGAGACAGAGACAGTTTCGCCATGTTAATCGCCAACGTGAAGGGGACTTGATAGTTCACGTTAAGAAGAATATCGAAAGTACCCGACATGTCAGAATGAAATAATATTGTAACAACACCTAATAATATACCTATACAATAGGTCAATAGAAGAAAAGAACTGTATGAAAGATTCGACGGTCAAAATCAAACTTTCAAATAGTGTAATAATAACTGTCTACCTAAAGGGCGTAAAGGGGCACAAGGCACAATAGGGCTTTTCATTCACAGTCATTTGTTTCGAGCTTCTGTCAAATGTCGTATAATCCGTGTATATTAATATTATACACAGGTTATATAACATATGACAGAAGCTCGAAACAAATGACAGTCGATGAAAAGCCCTATTTTGTCATTGTCATGTCACTGTCAGTTGCGACAGCTGGAAAGGGGTTAAGTAAAGTTACATAAAATAGAGAAAAGGCAGAGGTTTAAAAAGTATATGTGTTTTTCTTAATACCCTCAGTATGTCTACCTTTGTAAGAGTCGGCTTTGGCAGAGTTAACCAAGGCTTATGTAATGTGTTAAACAAAACCCAAAATGTAACTTTAATTCGAGCAATTTCTAGTAAGAATACAAGAAGTGCTGAAGAGCGATCACCCAAACCAGCCCCATGGCCGTATCAAGAGAAAGGATTCAATTTGTTTAATTATTTGTATGATAAGACAACTGCGAGATTAGATGAAAATTCTAAGGTTAGTGTTCAAATGTAGTCAACATTCTTTTGTAACCCTTGAATAGAAAAAAGTAATAAAATGACCACAGTTGTATCAATATAATTCAAGGGGGTATTTAAGTTTCGTCCTCATAGACTATAGATATTTAAATTGCTATTATTTGCAGTGCGATCCCCAGCTCGTGGGTGAGGTGCTGGTCTATGGAAAAAAGTCGATGTGGCTCATATATGAGTGGCTTGGTAGTGAACGGGCTAATAATAATAATTTTAATATTTTAGATAATAGTTGTTGAGGGCCCACCAGCCGCAGGCAAATCAAAGCTTGCAAAGCAATTAGCAGCAGAATTTGAAATGTTATATTTACCTGAGGCTAATTTAGACATGGAATATATTAACAGCTATGGCTTTGATTTAAGAAAGCTTGATTCTGAGATACCAGAAAGCTGTAGGAGTTGGGATGTTATGGATTTCTTGAAGAATCCTAAACATAGGCATACTCTTAGGTTCCAGATGCAACAGTATCAAGTAAAGTAAGTTTAGTTAAAAAATATACCTACCATGCTGTATACGTGTGCTCTGCTACATTTTCAAATGTACAGAGACCTGTTTGAAAGAAGTTTTATTGTTTGGTCTTGCCCTTGTTGTAATCATATACAGTAGAGCGCCGATTATCCAAACTGATTGGGCGACATGGCTGTTCGGAAAACTGATTTGTTCAGATAATTGAACTATATTGATATAGTCATACATATTTATCCACAAGTTTATAAAAGCCATATTTATTTATATCTTGATATAATGACAAATAGCAATTAAACAAAAAAGTGCAGTCTTTGCAACAACATATTTTTGGATACAATATTGAAGAAAATTGAAGATATTTTAAGCATTAATTACTAAGGCTTGCTCGGTACTCAAGTGCGAGGCACGGGAGTCGGGAGTTAGGATAACCGGTCGTTCAGTTGATCGATGTTGGATAATCGACGCTCTACTGTATTTTTTTTTCTGTTAAATAGACGAGATCACCAAATTACAGCATTAGAATAACATTATATTTTTAATCTAATTTATCCTATAACTACATTTTAAAATACAATACTTAGAAACAATTCTAGAGTTTACTATAAATCACCATCTCGAAGTGGAAACTACTTATTGATAACAATAAATTTGTAGTAGCTGTATTCTTAGACTTTAGAAGAGCTTTTGAAACTATAGACATAGATTTGTTAATCAAAAAATTGAGGTACTACGGTTTTAAACAAAGTGTTATAAAATGGTTTAACGAATATCTCACAAAAAGAACTCATTATGTGCAGTTAGGCCAAAGTAAATCAACAGAACTACCTAATTGTTTTGGTGTACCACAAGGCAGTGTACTTGGAGCATTATTATTTATTATTTTCATCAATGGTGTAAATTATGTTGAGGGTCTGGAATTTATTAGTCTTTTTGCAGATGACACATTAATTGTATGCAGTGGTGATGATATTGTGGAGGTTGTTAGAAGGATGCAGTGTTTGTTAAAAAGAATTGAGGTATTTTTGGATGCTAACAAGTTAAAACTTAATGCGAGTAAAACAAAGTCAATGATAGTCTCTAGCCGATATAAATTAAATAATATAAGTATGGAAAATTTGAAACTAAAAGTTAATAATGAATGCATCAAATGGGTCAATGAAATTAAATATCTTGGATTTATACTGGATAGCACACTCTCTCTGAAACCTCATTTTCAATATATTTGCAAGAAAATATCTAAAAAATTATTTTTCTTTAATAGAATTAGCAAAGATCTATCATTATTTTCAAGGATCACTGTATTTAGAAGTATAATTCAGCCCCATTTTGACTACTGTTCAAGTGCTTTATATTTAGGTGATAAAGGATCAATTCAATCATTGCAAATTTTGTATAACAGAGGTATGAGAACAATTCTTCGATGCAATCGCTACACGCCAATTGAGATGATGTACTCTACTTTAGGTTGGTTTTCAGTTCAACAAAGGCTTTACTACCTTACTATGGTTTTCATTTTTAAATTAAAAAAAGGAATGCTGCCTGCATATTTTAATGAATATGTTACATTGAGGGGTCAAGTTCATTCATATACCATGAGAAATATTGAAGATTTTGATATTCAAAAAACTAATAAACATAGCACAATGACATCCCTGTTTTACAAATGTATGAATGAATTTAACCATCTTCCCCCCAGTGTTAAGAATGCACTGACAGTTCAAATTTTTAAAAAATTACTAAAGACATATATTTTACCTAGATAAAAAAATAATTTTTAATAAATCTGTATGTGTTGTATAATATTGCATGTATTGTATATTGTATTTAATTAAGCAAATTCATATTTAAATATTGTTAGTAGGATTTCTATTTCAATAAAGAATTTTGTATAAATCATGGTTTTAAATTGATTAAACTTAAATTAAAAGGATCTATATCACAGTGACTATTTAAAAACCTTAAGGCCCTATCAAATGGATTATTGCAGGCATAATTGGTAGCATGAAAGTTTATATGAAAAAGTTCAAAGGATCTTAGTCTATGCTGTGGAATATTGAAGCTTATTTTACTTAAAAGTTCCGGACATTGAATTAAATTATTTAACAATTTATAAATAAATACAGAATCAAACTGAATTCGTCTGTTATAAAGTGTTGCTAGATTTAATCTATCTAAAATTACTTTTTTGTCTATACAGTAGACTTGCGATTATCCGAGGTATCTGGGACTGTGACTACCTCGGATATGGAAAAACTCGGTTAACACTGAGATTGATTATGTTGATAGAAAAACAGGTAAATAACCATAACTGTGGATATTTTAATAAAAAAATTAATAACTTTTACTGTGTATAAAGGATAAAAACATTTACCTTATCAATATTACTGTTTAAAAAAATATTTGATTGATTTTTGCTTAAGCTTCATCCTGTTTTTGAGGCGGCGATGTTGTGCCAAGGTTGAAAGTTGTAACTCACCAGTTACGACTTTTGCCTCGGTTAACCGAGGGGCTCGGATAACTGAGACTCGGATAACCGAGACTCGGATAATCGCGAGTCTACTGTATTTGCAACTGGAATTCCCATTTTGTAACCGCAATACCTAAGAAACTTATTCTGAACTTTCTCAATAGAATTGATATACTGGTCATACATAGGAGACCAGGCTAGCGTGCCATATTCTAGTTGAGAGCGTACAAGAGAACAATACACAACTTTCGTTACATCAATTGGTAACTCACTACAGTTTCTTAATGTAAATCCAAGAAGTTTAAGACCTTTCAATGTAATCTGTGAAATATGGTCATTGAAATTAATGCTTTCATTAAAAGTGATGCCCAGGTCTCTAACTTGATTTTTATATCTTAAGTTAACATTATTCATAAGATAGTTTGTGTCATGTTGTTTATTCCCCCTAAAAAAACTGATATAATAGCATTTATCGATATTTAATGTAAGATTATTCTGTATACTCCAGTCCCATAACCTGTCAATATCCTTTTGCAATATATGTATGTCAGCTACAGATTTTATACATCTATATAACTTTAAGTCATCTGAAAAAAGTAAAACTGATTATTCAAGATTATCAGAAATATCATTTATAAAGTGACTGAATAGTAATGGTGAACAGTGGCCTCGTTGGGGGACACCTGATAAAACCTCAAATGATTCAGATAGGAAATTAAATAGTTTCACCCTTTGTTTTCGATCCTTTAAAAAACATGATATCCATTCTATGGCCTCCTTAGTAAATCCTAAATGTAGGAGTTTTGCAAGCAAAATGTCGAAATTGACTCTGTCGAAGGCCTTGGAGAAGTCAGTGTAGACAGAGTCTACTTGTTCCTTCCTCTCTAACGCCTCCAACAGATCCATTTCATACACTGCCAAGTTAGTAATAGTGATTTCCCAGCTGCAAACCCATGTTGAACTACAGATAATAATTTTTTACATTGCCAATATAGTTGATTGTATACTATTTTATCAAATAACTTTGGTATTGCTGATTGCTTAGAGATACTACAATAATTTTTTACATTATTTTTGTCACCAGCTTTAAAAATAGGTGATACATAGCTTTCTTTCCATCTAGCAGGGAAGGAACATGTGATCAAAGATAAGTTAAACAGTAGATATATTGGTTTGGATATTGTAAATGAACAATGTTTCAAGAAATAATTTGGAATATTATCTGGTCCCGTTGAAAAAGAGTTTCTGAGTTGACATATACCATCATAAATATCACATATTTTAATAGTATACAAAGAAGTATCTGCACTTGAACATGAGTCTGCTTCGGGAAATCGGCATGTGGATGAATCATATTTATACACTAGCAAAATGTTCGGCAAACAAGTTAGCTATGTTTTGGGCATTATCTGCCATTTGGTTATGAAGGTACATATGATTTGGAACATTGTTTGATTTTTTTTATCATTAATATATCTCCAGAAATGTGCTGGATTATCTTTTAGGTTGTTACCAACAGTTTTGATATAATTAGAGTGACATTTTTGATTTTCTAGAATTACATTTAGATCTTAAGTTAGAAAATATTAAGTAATCTGTTTCAAGTATTTGGTGTTTTCCTCATTTATCTTCAATCCTACATCTGGCGTTACTTTCTCCAGGTCTTTGAAAGTCTCCTTTAATGCTGTCTCATTATGATTTAGTATCATGGAGTCATCTGCATATTCAGCTATTTGTTTGATCTTGGGCATAGGGCTCAGATGTCAACTAGGATGTGGCTGCATGCAGCAAGAGGTTAATACACCAGTCAATGAGAGCAAGAACACGATATTACCTCCGAATTCTATCCTACTGCATGGATTTTAATTTGGGATTAAAATTTTGGGAATAGCCTCTAATTGTGTCCTAATTCAAAGTCTACCCTATATACTATGGCGCTTTTATCTTGGGGGCGGTTCCCGCCGCCCCCAAAATTTTTTGGTCAAAATATCCACGGAAGTGGCTAGAGAACCTAATTTTAAGCAAACACTGTTTTTTAACTTTTTTTTGAAAACTAAAACTACTTTTTGAGTTATTCGTGGTAGAAAATTTGTTATTTTCATTGAAAAATGACATCTTTTCAGACGGTTTTTTGTGAATACCTTAAAAACTATGCATCTAACTAAAAAAATGTATAAAACATTTTTGTAGCTTATAAAAAACAAAGAGATTCGTTAATTCATAAATATTCTAGTTATCATACAAAAAGAGATATGGTAGGTGAAAAGAGTTTTTTTTGTGCATGCTCAAATCAATCTATGCAACTTGAAATAACTTTAAAATGAGCAATATGAAATGTTGATTACATTCAAACTAAACGAGATATGCGGCAAAAAAATTTATGACATTGATGTATTTTAAGAAAAAATGAAGTGTATTTAACACCTCATCCACCAGAATTTAAATGCATCGTTTTCTTTTTACAACATCTTTTATTATAGAATTATTTCTATGTTCAAAACGTTGTACGGGTTTAAAATTGTTTTTGAAAAAAAATTAGATCAAATTATAGAGTGCACTTTTAAATTTTCTTAAAAATCTTTTTTTTCTCCATGTAACTTGAAAATGATAGAGATACAGAAATGAAAGATAAACACAAAATTTTTACCTAAAGAAACCCTACATTATTGTATGGTATCTTTTTTTTTGTATCTCTTATCATTTTCGAGTTCATGGAGAAAAAGGAAGATATTTAAGAAAATTTAAAAATGCGCTTTATAATTTGATTTTATTTTTTTCAAAAACCATTCATTTTAAACCTGTCCAACTTGTTGAACATAGAAATAACACTATAATAAAAGGTATTATAGAAGCAAAACGATGCATTTAAATTCTGGTGGATGAGGGGTTAAAAATATACTTCTCATTTTTTCTTAAAATACATTAGTCATCAATGGTTTTTGCAGCATATCTCGCTTAGTTTGAATACATTCGACATTTAATATTGCTCATTTTAAAGGTCTTTTCAAGCACTACAAAAGGTATTTATAAAAAAGGTATAGATGCATAGTTTATAAGGTATTCGCAAAAAACTGTCCGAAAAGGTGTCATTTTTAAAAAAAAAATGCTAATTTTCAACTACGAATAACTCAAAAGTATCGAGTTTCAAAAAAAAATATAAAACAGTTTTTGCTTATAATTAGGTTCTCTAGCCACTTCCGTGGTTATTTTGACCAAAAAATTTTCCACCACCTTAACCTTCCGATGACCAACCTTTTTTTGTTACACGGATGACCAAGGGGGAAAAATGACCCCAGGTCAAAAATGTCAAAAATGACAATTGAAAAAAAATGAAGTTTTTTTTATTTTTTTTATGGCATGGACTTTATGTCATTCAGCCAGTCACAACATGAGTATTAGTGTCATGTGTAGTGTGTGTGTTGAGTAAGTGTCTTGTTACTTTGCAAAGTCGACGTCATTAGCGTAAAACTACTTGGAATTACACATAACAGACGGTATTTTACTAAACATCAACTTCAGAATATATTTTTTATTCGTAAAATATAGGTAATTTTTTTTATTTCAAAATATGAGGATATCTAGAATGATATTAAAGTCAAATAAAAAAATAATGAGTTAAAAATTGAAAATACTTTTGGATTTATTAAAGAAAAACATACGCTGGGGTCACAATTTCCCCCGCTTGGTTATCCGAAGGTTAAAGGGGTGACAACCGCCCCAAGATAAAAGCGCCTTAGTATATAGGGTAGACTTTGTTTCTTGAGCTACTCCCTACTTACTGTAAAAATAATAAGTAAATCAATGTAGTAGACTGGAATTCGGAGCCAAATACCCTCATTGACTGCCCTATAAACAATAGCGCTGAAAGGGTGTCTTCTCCTTGTCTTACACCATTATTGATCTCAAAGTTGTTAGTCTTCATATTTTGTATTACTACAGCTGATTTGGTGACAGTAAGAATAAGCTGTTCGAACCTGACTAATCTTTTGGGCAAACCAATAAATACTAGGCTTTCATATAGTTTTTTTCTGTTTATAGCAGTGACGTAGCGTGAGTGTCGGCCGCCCGGGGCAGAGGACAATTTTGCCGCCCTCTTATTTAGGTATTTTAATTTATTTTATTGTATAACATAACATACATTAATTATAGAGAACTTTTCGGCGAGAACAGTCATCATTATTTTGCATTACAATATTTACAATCACGTTTATTAATACAAAAATGATTTTACTTTGACCAATTAGATACATTGATATAACTTAGGTACCTATCACTTAAGATTAGATACACGTTGACGATCGACAAAATTAACTAAAATCAATTTTTAATTAGAACTAGAATGATACTATAATGTTATATTTTTATTTTGATTGCAAAGTAATATGAGTATTTGTTAGAATTAAAAACAAAACTTCCATCTTCAATTAAAAATTTATACGTCTACTTTTTTTAAGAGCAAAGTCTTTTATTGCACTATCAATATCTATCGCATCACACACTTCTTGCTCAATAGACAAAATAGCCAAATTAGTTAAACTTAGAGTACTCTCATTGTCGATCTTAAATAATTTTTAATCAATTTCAATAATTAATAATATAGCCGGCGTTAGATAAACAAACTTATCCGTTGAATTCTGTTGCTGTTGAAAATGCTCACGAATTTCTACAATAACTCTTTCTAACGAATAAAACAGTTTTCGTCTCAACTCATTTTTCCGTCATCGAAAATATGCTTTCTTGTTATGCGCCTCCGGGGTTTTATGGAAATTCCAAGTTCTTCTCACATAGGTATATTTGCATAACCTACAGCGCCATTTGCCCATTCCTCTCTTTTCTCTGTCAATATTATCTGCAAAGCATTTACTTTCTGAGGGCACAATCTTATGTCAAGTCCCCTTGTGTGTATTTTTGTGCATCATTCACTTCATGTAGCATCGGTTGCCACAGGCCTAAAAAACAAAGAAAGGAAAATAACTGCACCGAAACTAGTAAAGCACCTGCATCTGTCCTAGTGTTTAAGCTTTCACCTGCCTCTGTCAGTTTTTCCAAAGTGACGAGAATGTCTTTGTAATGATGCCATGTCACATTTACGGCATGGCCTCTTGCACTCCATTGCGTATCTTGAATTCTTCTTTTGCCTGTAACTGCTATCAGAACTTCCCAACGATGTGTCGATGAGAAAAAAAAAGAATAGCAACTTTCTAAAGTGCCGAAAAAAGTTGTGCTGATTGTTAGTCATAAACGGGGAATTCCCACAAGTCAGTATAGACGTTGTTGCCAGTCGCTACAAAATATCATTCAAAGAAAAGGAATTCCCCGAATTCGTCACAAAATAAGTATGCAATGAAAAATTTCGTGCTCCTTTCAATCGGTCCGAATTTGAAGTTGCGATAAAAATATAAAATGGTTCAAATATTTACAAAATATTTTTATTATTTATTGTTAAATTTTGCCGCCCCCTAAAAAGTGCCGCCCGGGGCGAACCACCCCCGCCGCCCCCACTACGCTACGCCACTGGTTTATAGTGTTTTGCAATCAATAAACAAACTATTTATGTCGATGTTGTATTCGTGTGACTAATTTTTGGGCAAACCAATAAGCACTAGGCTTTTATATAGTTTTTTCTGTTTTTAGTGTCAAAGGCTTGTTTGCAATCAATAAACAGACTATTTATGTCGATGTTGTATTTTTGTCTCTTTTCTAACATTTGCCTTAGGATGTGTGGAGCAGTAGATCAGTTTGGCCGAAATAGATAAACACATGCTCAGGTAGACACCAATGATCTCTTCCAGAAAGAGTGTCTCTTTGTTATACAGGAGAGAAGAAAACGCTTTGTATCGCATGTTTAGTAACATAATTTGTCTATAGTTCAAACATTCTTACTCATTCCCTTTCTTGTGAATGAGGTATACAAGGCCTCATTTCCATTCTTCAGGGATTATTTTATCATCCCATTTTGGGTAATTAAATCATGTATTTGTTTCCATAGTACTGGTCCTCCATTTTTTAATAATGCAGCTCATATAGTATCAGTACCAAGTGCCTTATTATTTTTTAATCCTCTAACCGTTATGACTGTCTGTAGATGGTGTTCATTTTTCTAGTTAAATTCAGAATTGTCAATAAATATAGCTTAAATGATATTGTTTATTTTTAAATTTTAATTTTTTAATTTAAATTTATTTGCAACTGTTTCAGACTTTCCCAGTATGTTGACGCATTGGCACATGTATTGAGTACTGGCCAGGGAGTCATACTGGACAGATGCGTCTATTCAGACTTTGTATTTACTGAGGCCATGTTTAGTCAAAATTATTTACACAAACTTGGTATGTATTAACTAGTCAAACATAATAATTACTTAAATAAAATCATCATTAATATGTTCTAATGTTTGTCTCATGTTCATAGCTCGTAAAACTTACTACGAACTCCGTGATAATACGATTGGTGAACTGTTAAGACCGCATTTAGTTATTTACTTGGATACGCCTGTACCTAAAGTTATAGAGAACATTAAGAAACGCGCCATCAGTTATGAAAAGGATTCTACAGTGTTGACTCCTCAATATTTGGGAGTTATTGAGAAACAATACAAACAAAATTACTTGAAGGATATCAGGTAAATAATATTTCATAAATCATTATTTTTCATTGGGCCGGCGTAGCTCAGGCGATAGTATGCTTGACTCGCGTACTGGTAGGTCGGGATTCAAATGAGTACCTTGGGTAAAACCAGGGGTAATAATAGGCGGTTGAAGCGTAGCACTGGCCCTGTTACCTTCCTTGTATACCTTAGGCCCTAGAAATAGCAGACTACCCTGCTATAATCCCAAAGCCGCGTCAGCGGTATAAAACGGGAGACTATTATTATATTATTGTTCATAAAACTTTATAATAGAAATATGTTACAATTCAAGTTGATTCTCAGTTAGAGTTGACTATTCCTAGTTCGAGTCAACTCCAACTAAAACGAGCAGTAGGAGTTGAAAAATTTAATTCAAATTAGACTCTTCCTAACCCTTGTTAGTAAAAGTAGATCGCGGGAAAAATAGAATCAACTCTTACTAGTTAGAGTTGACTATTCCTGGATCGATTCAGTAAATGGGTCATTCCAAATCAACTCAACACACCTAATTTCCGCCCTCTCTTCAGATTTGGTTATAATTTGGAATACTCACAGTGGCTAATAAGAGAAACAAAAATACAAAATTTTAAATTTTTATCTCAAGCCGTTTCCGACATATGGTTATGTAATGTTTTCCAAAAAGGTCCAAAACACCCCGATCATACTTTATTGGAATGGTTGTAGAAGATGAACTAATTGAGCTAGAATGCTGGTAGATGTGTCATTTTGCAGCATTTTTAAAGCTCTTTACAGTGATATATACAGCATGATGCTACTGTAAACAAGTTTTTCTCAAGCAAAAAAAATATATTTTGATTAAGTTTTTTTCCAAAAAGTACATAATTTAAAATTTTCATAATATTCCTACAAATACATAGTATGTACTGTTGTTAATAACATATAAAAATTTTATCATGGGATGGTGATGGGTTCAACATAAAAAAATATATTTCACACACACAGTATGGTGCAAATGAAAGGAATACATTCGTAATGTCGCAAGTTGGCAACTTTAAGGAAAAATTCCGAAACAGGTCGATTTTTATTTTTAAATTGTATATTTTTGGCATGTGTATCATACTAGTGACGTCATCCATCTGGGCGTGATGACGTAATCAATGATTTTTTAAATGAGACTAAAGGTCGTGTGTTAGCTCATTTGAAAGGTTATTTAATTCTCTGTTCAGTAATATAAACAATAACATAATTATTTATACAGGGTGGCAAAAAAGTTTTTTTTAATTAAATTAATTGACAAAAAAGCAGAATGTATGTAATTTATCTGTTTCTGGCAACGGTAATATTTTAAATTAAAGAAATTACATACATTCTTCTTTTTTTGTCAATTAATTTAATTTAAAAAAGTTTTAGCCACCCTGTATAAATAATTATATTATTGTTTATATTACTGAATAGAGAATTGAATAATCTTTCAAATGAGCTAACACACGACCTATAGTCTCATTTAAAAAATCTTCGATTACGTCATCACGCCCAGATGACTGACGTCACTAGTATGATACATATGCCAAAAAATTACAATTTAAAAATAAAAATCGACCTGTTTCGGGATTTTTCTTTAAAGTTGCCAACTTGCGACATTACGAATTTATTCCTTTCATTTGCCCCATACTGTATGTGTGAAATTTATTTTTTTTTTATGTTGAACCCATCACCATTCCATGACAAAATTTTTATATGTTATTAACAACAGTACTATGTATTTGTAGGAATATTATGGAAATTTTAAACTATGTACTTTTTGGAAAAAAACTTAATCAAAATCTATTTTTTTTTGTTTGAGAAAAACTTGTTTACCGTAGCATCATGCTGTATATATCACTGTAAAGAACTTTAAAAATGCTGCAAAATGACACCTCTCCCAGCATTCTAGCTTCATCAAGTCAGCTGCGGTGTTTTGGACCTTTTTGGAAAACTTTACATAACCATATTTCGGAAACTTTACATAACCATATATGAGATAAAAATTTAAAATTTTGTATTTTTCTTCACCTCAAATCATCCACTATGAATACTCTATATTTTAACAAAATCTAAATAGGTCAGGAAAAAAATAATTCAAAGTGTGTTGATTTGACCTGGAATAGCTCAAATGTAGATTATACGAGTATAATCTCACATGCTTTTTTGATCAGCATGCTTCTCTTTGTTTTGACCGTTTCAACTACTTATCACGATTTGAACATATCCAGTAACATTTAATGGGGAACTTACATAAAATTTTAAATTCGAAAAAAATGGTATAAATCACAACAGAACATAATTTAGAACCTGTATCAAAGATAAAAAAGTTTTGTTTGTCTTTCGTTTGGCCCCTAAAGACGACTAAAAATTCAACTTATACCATCCACCCCGAAACGCGTCGTGACGTCACAGGGTTGTATGTTTACATTTTACACCAATTGTATATATAATTTTAAATTAGGCATTGTAAACTTCAGTAAAAAATACAGTTATGTGACGTTAAAAGTGTTTTTGATCGTTTGAACTATTCATAGAAAATTTGTACTTTTACAAAATGGTTTTATTTTCAATAATAAACCTTCTTTCCTTTCCTTCAAAAACTGTATCAAACTCCAATCTCAACAAACTGGTATATATTATTACGACGACATACGATAAATGTCATTAGAATATAAATATTTTTCCTTTATTCCCCGACGACGAGCTGGCCAAATACCCAAGTAGGTGGAGGCCAATAAACTAAAGAAGAAGAAGAAGAATATACGTAAATATAACCATAAATAGAACATAGTCAAACTCTGTGACGTCACGGGTCGTTTGAACTATTTTAAGATAAGGGAGACTTTAAATTTGTACTTCTAAGTTATTATGAGTTTTTCAAACGTGAAATTTTGTAAATCTCGTTTTAATACAATACTGAACATTATTATGTAATAAAAAAAATGTGCAAGTTCCCTATTGCTAGAATCGGTTGTTTCTGTGAATCAACTCTTGCTAAATGGCATTGGGAAGAGTATACTTTTTCTAGTTGGAGTCTACTTTTACTAGTAAATGTTGAATAAAAAGCTTCATTTTATATTTGTAGTCAACTTTTACTAAAACCAGCCGTTTGAGTTGACTCGAACTAGGAATAGTCAACTCCAACTGGATAATCAACTCGAACTGTAACATATATATTTCTTGTTATTTATTACGAATATTTTAATTTTTTGTTTAAACAAATGTTTATATTTAAATATTCATTTAAACGAATTATATTGACATACTGTATGCCAGATGTATAGCCGGTACTCTAGTCATTTGGACTAGAAGACGAGACCTCCTACATTCTGTTATACTATCTACTTACTAAGGTGGTCCGATAAGTACTTAGCCTCCAAAAGAATAGCGAAAATTTTGGAAAAGTGGCGCTTTATTTTTCACCATTTTCTCCTTTTAGCTCGACAAACTTGACCTAGCGATGCTCCAACTTCTTGAACCCGTCTGAAAAATATGTTTTCTTGAGGTCTACAAAGTAGGCTTCCTTGGCGACGATGAACTCCTCATTCAACTTAATTTATACTGTCCGACGCGTAACTCTTTTAACCTTGGAAACAAAAAGAGGGCCAAATCTGAAGAATACAATGGATGTGACAGTAAATTGTAGTCCACATTGACCAGTTTGTCCATGGAGACGGCGGAGGTGTGAGCCAGTGCGTTGTCATGGTGGAAGAACGCTTTTTTCTTCCTCAATTGGGACTGTAATTTCAGCAATTCGGCGTCGAATCAACCCAATAATTTTCTTCTTTAAGTGCCGTCCCGAATCGGAGGTTGGATATCATCATCAGTATCTTTACTCTATCTACCGCTGCTCTGAAGAGTTCTATAGAACTGCATTTAAACCAGTCCCTTAAATTCTTCAACCATGTCACTCTCCTTCTTCCTGTACTCCTCCAGCCTCTTATCTTTCCCAGTGTTAACCCAATAATGCGGCATAGTAAAGCCCTGTGACCTTTTGCCTTTTTCCAGTAGTGATGTTGAAAAAGTAACTATTCGTTACAAAGTACTCGTTACTTACGAATACCGAAAGTAACGGTTACTATACAGACAGGTGAATCGTTACTTTGATTACTTTGATTACTTCGTTACTTCGTACCAATCGTATAAGAGTGAGTACCTATTTTGATTTTGAGTATTGTATCTACTCGGTTGATATCGGAGTCAGACCGGTATTCCACGAGTGTTCGGTATCAAGTACAGTTAAATACAATTTTATCTATGAAGGGCGAAGGCTATGAAGAGTTTTACAGGATTACAGGGCGCTGAGAAGTAGCTGAAACAAAGGGACGTATATCATTTAACAAAGCATGCACCCAGAAACAGATGTGTATACGATTTGTCGAGGTAGATAATTCACAGAATTTCACAGATGTTAGTTCTTTTGAAAATAAAAATGCAACACATTAGATTTTAATAATAAATACATACTATTCTTATCAGGCCTAGAAAAAATAGCTTGGATTGACCGCAAAATATGTAGAAATGATAATATTTCTAGACTATGATCATCAACTTTATTTTACATGTATGTATGGCATTGTTTTATTAGACCAGGACATTTAACACTAAAAACACAGGAACAAATCTATTTTTAAATATAGTAGGTACAGCTGGTTCCAAAAAAAACTGATACGACTCTTAAAACGTATTTTGTAGAAAATTGAGCAGTGTACTTTTTTCTTCTTCTTTTTGTTCTTGGTCTCGCTGCAAGGCAATTACCAGCACGATTTATAGGCGATCTTGATGTAGTCTGGCTCTAAGCCATATCAAAATCGCTGACTATCTTCTTGTAAAAAGCTCTTGATGAGGTGGGCTATAATGAATATGAGTTTAATTATATTTAATTTATTATATTTTGAAGGATAATTACTTATTATTTACATACTGTCACTGTCACTGCCAAATCTTAAAATTTGTCAGATAACTTCAACCTCAAAAAATGGCTGTTTGTTTGTTTATTTTATTATTTGTCTGTCATAATAAATCTAATATAATGTCAGACCAATCATACACTGCTCAAAATGATCAAATCTTACTAAGAGTCGTATCAGTTTTTTTAGGAACCAGCTGTACATAGAGGCTTGCAACTGTTTGCATTGTGTTTAGAATTAGGATGACGTCTGGAAAAAAGTCGACAATAAAAAAATAGGTGGAAATGCATTATTACATTTCAAAGTGTATAAAACGCATCGAAAAATGCATAAACATGTTAAAATCAGTATATTATTAAGGGCCAGATTTTCTTATTTCGAAGTATTTGGGGTCACTGAACACGAATTTACAATCAGAACCGACCTCCGAAGCACCTGGGTGCCCAGGGTTACTGCTAAGGTACGTCATCTAGAGCTAGAGTTTCGAGGCTTTGTTTTTGGCACTTAATTGATGCAAACAGATTACTCGAGATTACTGATATTGTGGAGCAGCAATGACAGAACAATTACATATCATTTAACTTCTGTCCATTAAATAGATCGGTGATACTTATAACAAAATACTAAGAAATGCGATTCTCGATATGATTACCGGTACTCAAATAGTAACAAAACAAATAGTAACAAAGTAACAAAAGTAATCAAAGTAACGAATACTTTAAATGATTACTTTATACAAAAGTAACGATTTGTAACGAATACTCGAAAGTAACTATAATCAACATCACTATTTTCCAGGAAGCTGCTATACGCTCTGAGCTTCGCTGGTGTCGCTCCTAGCGGTTACTAATTCAACTTTCACCGGTAATTTTTAAATTCATTATTTAATTGTTATCGCTTAATATTTACAACGCTAAATAGTAATTAAATTGTAATAGATTTTTTTAAGATTTTGCTAATCATTTTGACGTTCTATTGATGAAATATTAATTTTTTACTTCGGATACTTTCACAATTATCTTGTAGATGGCGCCAAGATTAATAGAATAATTTATAATTACATATTACAGAACATTAAAAAAACGTAAATTCAGTATTTAAAACGTAAGTATATTTAAGGTAAAAATATATACCACAGCTTTGATCAACTAATATTTTTTATAATTAATGTTTTTAATTTTAATTTTAAATTAATCACTGACATTTATGTCAAATTTCCGGTAAACGTTTACAGACTTGTCACTACTGGCGCGCGCTCGCGTATACGCTCACAGCGTATACGCTGTGAGCTCGTACGTAGAGGGGATATTTACAAATTCGCGAGCGCCAGTAGTGGCAAGTCTGTAAACGTTTACCGGAAATTTGACATAAATGTCAAAGTGATTAATTTAAAATTAAAATTAAAAACATTAATTATAAAAAATATTAGTTGGTCAAAGCTGTGGTATATATTTTTACCTTAAATATACTTACGTTTTAAATACTGAATTTAAGTTTTTTTAATGTTCCGTAATATGTAATTATAATTTAATCTAAAAATCTTAGCGCCATCTACACGATAATTGTGAAAGTATCCGAAGTAAGAAATTCATATTTTATCAATAGAACGTCAAAATGATTAGCAAAATCTTAAAATAATCGATTACAATTTAATTAATTTTTTGCGTTGTAAATGTTAAGCGATAACAATTAAATAATAAATTTAAAAATTACCGGTGAAAGTTGAATTAGTAATCCGCTAGGAGCGCCACCAGCGAAGCTCAGAGCGTATAGATCATACTTTGTGAATCCAAGAAAATTGAGGCCATCACCTTTCCGGCCGATAGGATAGTCTTTGCCTTCTTCAGAGCACGTTCGCGTGCTGACGTCCACAGTATTGACTGTTACTTGGTTTCTGGTGAATACTGGTGGATCCAAGTCTCATCGATGGTTATGAAGCAACATAGAAACTCCTTCAGATTACGCTTAAACAGCCTCGGATATTGCTCTGAAGTGGTCTTATGGTGGCTCTTGTTAGCCTGAGTGGGAAAAAGCGGCACCCATCGCGCTGACAGCCTTCTCATGCCCAAAATTTCATGCATGATGACTCACTTTTTTCATTTTTCTAAAATCCACACACACAGACACGCTTGCTTCCACACGCGGTGAAAGCAAAACTACAAGTCTGATTCGGCTGAGATTTTGGAATAGGCTGTCTACAAGAATGGCGTTGAGGTTAAATACTTATCGGACCATCCACGTATGTTAAAATGGACTGGAAAACAGTTTCTATTTTTTATGTGAACTTTTCTTTCCGTCTAAGCCCTTTTGTCATAATTTTATTTTATTTATTTAGCGTATGGACTTTCACAGTACGATAAATACACAAAATGGGTGATTCCATTTCAAATCACTCAATTTTGGATAAAAAAACTTTTGTATCTCCGATTTTTCTGAAACTTGGTGTATAGCTTCTGCGGGACATAAAAATAAGATATTTAAGGTAAAAAAATCTTCTTCTTTTTTTTTTCTCAAAATGTTATTTTAAGCGATTTTACAGTGATTTGGTATTTATTTAAACAAATTTGCATTTTCTATCGTAAAGTATCAATGGAAAACATATTTTAATAGAAGGGACTCAAAAATGTTATTATATGGCAGTATAACAAGTTATTTTGATTCAAAACAAGTTTTTGATCAAATTGTATAGTGTAAAAAACGTTAAAATACTGTTTTTTACATTTTCCTCCATTCCAAAAATACATTATAATCGATTTGGCTGAAAATTTGCTCACAAATAGCCAAAACATAGCACTTTAAGTGGTTAGAAGGATTTGAATTATATTACAATACCAAGAAAGTTACATGCAATATAAAATATAGGCGTCTACTCTAAGTACAATTAACTCGGAAAATATCGACCTCACGACAAAAATTGTTAAAAAGAAATTGTAATAATTGTAAATACGATTTATTTGGAGCAATTTCAGTTCCTACCATTTTTGTCGGAAAGTTAAAAATGTCGGAGATATTGAGCAAAAACGGTTCTCCTTTAAAGTCAAGATGGCGGCTAACGAAACGGATGAATTCATTCGCGATTTTAAATTTAGGCTACTATTGACCCCCTATTAACCCCCCTATTAAGATTAGAAAAATAAAATTTTGGGCAACTCGGCATGCAAGGTCAAATGCTATCCCGACTGGACTAATATACTTTTGAGTCTGATATTATTGCATGTAACTCTTTTGGTATTGTAATATAATTCAAATCCTTCTAACCACTTACAGTGCTATGCATTTTCTATGTGTGGGCAAATTTTCAGCCAAATCGATTATGATATATTATGGGAATGGAGGAAAATGTGAAAATTAATTTAAACATTTTAAAAATGTATTTTAACGTTTTCTACTACACTATGAAATTTGAACAAAAACTTGTTTTGAATCAAAATAACTTGTTATAATGCCATATAATGACATTTTTGAGTCCCTTCTATTAAAATATTATTTTTTCCATTGATGAAACACCAAATCACTGTAAAATTGCATAAAATAACATTTTGAGAAAAAAAGAAGATTTTTTGACCTTAAAAGATATCTTATTTTTACGTTCCGCAGAAGCTATACACATAGTTTCAGAAAAATCGGAGATCCAAAAGTTTTTGCCTGAGTGATTTTACATGGAATGTACCTAATTTTCAAACACTAAAATACACTCCTGGTCAAAAAAATCGGGACACCTTAAAAATGGGCCATTTTTGATGTCTCGAATCTCCTTAACCTGTTGTCCGATTTTAGTCATTTTTTTAATACGTTATAGCCTTATTCTCTAAGAATATGGATGTAGTAATAGTGTTGCTGAACAGGTAAATGTAATTGTATACCGGGTGTATCTATAATACTGTGTTTTTTCCTGAAAGTTCGTAACACCCTGTGGACTATTCTAGCATTTTAAAAATATTAAAATTAAAACTCAATTGTAGTCTTAGCCTTTCTTAACATTCTGCTTTTTGACTCATTCACTTATGTTGGATAATAAAAAAGTTAGGTTCTTTGACAACTAGCCATGTTATTAATCAATACAAGGTGTTTCTAAATAAGTGCAATAAACTTTAAGGGGTAATTCTGCATGAAAAAGAATGACAGTTTGATTGATAAACATATGTCTGCAAATGCTTCGTTTCCGAGATACCGGATGTTAAATTTTTTCTTACGCACTGACGATTTATTTATTGCTCTAAAACCGGTTGAGATATACAAATGAAATTTGGTGGGTTGTAAGAGTCAGTTATTGCGCATTTTTTGACATACAATTATGCATTTTATATTCACCATTGGCGTGCATACGGGTCATATTACCCGGTCATATTACCTGTATTCACGCCAATGGCGAATATAAAATTTTTAGTTGTCAAAATATGTGAAATAACTACCTCTTAAAACCTACCAAATTTCATTTGCAGATCTTAACCGGTTTTAGAGCAATAAATAAATCGTCAGTTTGTAAGAAAAAATTCAACATCCCGTATCTCGGAAACGAAGCAGAATTTTTCATGTAGAATTAACCCCTAAAGTTTGTCGCACTTATTTAGAAACACCCTGTATTGATGAAGAACATGGCTAGTTGTCAAAGTCCTAACTTTTTCATTATCCAACATAAGTGAATAAGTCAAAAAGCAGAATTTTAAGAAAGGCTAAGGCTACAATTGAGTTTTAATTTCAATATTTTTTAAATGCTAGAATATTCCACAGGTCGTTACGAACTTTCACGAAAAAACACAGTATTATTGTTACACCTTACACCCGGTATACAATGACATTTATCTGTTCAGCAACACTATTACTACATCCATATTCTTAGAGAATAAGGCTATAACATATTAAAAAATCACTAAAATCGGACAACAGGTTTAGGAGATTCGACACATAAAAAATGACCCATTTTTAAGGTGTCCCGATTTTTTTGGCCAGGAGTGTATAATGAATGAACCTAAATATGTCAAATTTTGTCATAATATGTAATATTGAAAGATATATTTAGCTCATTAAAAACTATAACATTTGTCTCTTTGTAGTAAACATGCCGAATTATTGGTGTATGATTGGTCTGAGGAAGGCGACGTAGAAATTGTTGTTGAAGATATTGAAAGAATTGATTTCAACAGATATGATGAGCAGGACTCATATATGAAGGATTGGGTGTACAGATTAGAGGAAGAATGGGCAGTCTTACGACACAAGTAAGATAATTAGTCTTATTATTAATTATAATGTGGTGACATTTTTAAATATATAATAATTATACTAAGTATTTAGGATGTGAAACTGTAAAATAATGACATCTCCACAAAAAACTGCGCAGATAAAAAATTAGCAGCTGTACAGTGTTAACCCTTTAATTGGTACTGAGAAACTATCTTTCCACTAAAAGCAAACACTTGCATGCCTTTTAGGATCGTCTTCTCGATGTACAGGGTTATTCACTATATTTTGACACCCCTGTAAACTGCTTTATTTCAGAATTAGAAAAAAATGTGAAATAAAAAATTATTCGATTTTTAAATTATGATTTTTTTTACATATACATATATCATACAAGTGGGCGTGATGACGTAATCGACTATTTTTTAAATGATAATAGAGATCATAGCTCATTTGAAAGGTTATTCAATTCTCTATTCAGTAATATAAACATTAAGATAATTATTTATACAGGGTGTCCAAAAAAATTTTTTTTGAATTAAATTATTTGGCACAAAAAGAAGAATGTATGTAATTTATTTAATTCAAAATAACTTTTACCGCTGTTAGAAAACAGAAATAAAAGTTTATTGCCCAAATAAACATCGCTTTTTGCTTAAATTCAATGTTCAAACTGCCAAGAGGTAGATGGGTAATTTAAGTGAAAAGTAATGTTTATTTGTTCAATAAACATTTATTTCTGCTTTCTGACAGCAGTAGAGTGTATTTTGAATTAAATTTAATTCAAAATTTAATTAATTTTTGGACACCCTTTATAAATAAACATGTTAATAGAGAGATATCGCAGAAGCAAACGTTAATAGTGTGTCAATACGTAAATAACGGATAACGTTCTATTTCAACACAGGCATCAAGAAAGTTATCGCAAATGTTCTGGGGACGGGCCTTAACGTTATTATGACAACCAACTTTTGAGATTAAAATCTAACCTAGAAATTAATGTCGAGGAATAATGTAATTGTCTTTTTATTGAAAAATGAATTTGGAAATTGAGCAGGTTGACATGCAATTTAATTTGAATCATTTAACCAACAATAAATATAAATAATCAGTATAAAAATAATATAAAATATCTGAATAACCAATATTCTAACCACAAAAAATAGTCTATTGTAGACAAAATAAGAAGGCAACGTGTTTCTCAACACAGGAAACAAGATAATTCACAGTTTTTAGTTTATAAAATTTCAACCTAAATAGCGGGGCACGTTATCCTGTATTAGCGTGTGATAAAAATGCATTTGCGATATCTCTCTAATGTTTATATTACTAATTAATTATTTATATGGGAAATAAGCCACAATTAAAATGAAAAAAATAATTTTATTAACGTTTCGACGCCCAAATCGGGTGCCGTTGTCAAAATACAAAATATTACTAAAATAAACTAAAGTGTTGTTGCTAAGCAAAAAAAAATTCTTCTAATAATTTATTTAATCTCACTCATTTATATTGGCAATTCAGACATATATTATACATTTTAAAGTAGAAGACTTTAAAATGATATTGCCAATATTTATGAGTTGCGTTCCTGGGACGACTTACTGAAAGATAGTTCATTCGATTACATGAAATTAACCCCAACTCAAGAATATCCGTCATAAAAAATTATAGCATGTGATATGTCTTTAAAAAGACAACCAAATGCAACGACAGTAAAATTCTCGCGTTAGAGACTTCATAGTAAATCACAAGGGAAAACCAGGAAAAACCCTGTGATACTATCCCGACATCGTAAGTATTTGGTCTTACATTAATTTACTCTCAAAAAATAATACCAAATTCTGACTTGTAACATGTTTAAATTATAAATATTATTAATAATACTAGATATATAAGTAATACTAAAATATAAAATATGTACTAGCTCGATATTATTGGCTTACTAATCTTGGTATTTTCTTTCTATTGACTTCCTCTTTCAGTATGGGTAACCACATCCTACTGCATTCTACCGAGGAATTTGCGACACAATTGGTTTCATTTAGCATAATTAGAGCCGCTTCTTTGATTTTTCTCTTTTTACTATCTGATTCTTTCAGGACTATACTTGAATCTCTCCACTGAACTCTATGTTCATTATCCCATGCGTGTTGACATATTTGAGATCTCTCAAATTCTCTATTTTTAATATAAGATTGATGTTCACTTATTCTAACGTCTAATGGTCTTGATGTCTCACCTAAATAAAATTGTTCGCATTCACAAGGTATTTTATAAATGCAATTTTTTGTTCTTTCTTGATCATTGTTAGGTTTAGTTTTAGATAGAATAGATCTCAATGTGTTTGTTGTTTTGAATGTTGTTGAAATGTTGAATTTATTTCCTATTGTTTTAAGTTTCTCGGATAGTCCTTTTATATATGGTATTGATATTTTCCTCGTATTATTTCTGGTGAATGTTGTAGGATCCCGTTCTAAGTTGTTCTGTTCCATTCGATCCAATCTTGACAATTCCTTATTTATAAACGATAAAGGATAATCATTTTTTAATAAAACAGATGTTAACAATTGTTTTTCTGCTTAAAAGGAATTTTCGTTAGAACAAGTAATTTTGGCTCTATCATATAAGGATTTAATGATTCCCTTTTTAACGTTGATGTTGTGATTTGACTTGTAATTGAGATATCTGTTGGTGTGTGTTGGTTTTCTATACACTTGAGTCTCATATCCAATATCCTTCTTTGAGATCAAAACATCGAGGAAAGGTAGGCTGTTATTGTATTCCTTTTCCATTGTAAATTTTATTGTCTCTTCTTGATCGTTTATAATATTCAGGAATGTATCCAACAATTCTGATCCATGAGGCCATATTGAAAACACATCATCTACATATCTCCACCATACTGTGGGTTTTAAATTTTGTTTAGAAATAATATTAGTTTCGAAATCCTCCATAAATATATTAGCCAATAATGGAGATAAAGAAGAGCCCATTGCTAGACCAAAATTTTGTTTATAGAATTCATTGTTTAGTTGAAAATAGGTATTATGGGTACATAATGTCAATAACTCCATTATAGCTGATACATTTAGTCTTGTCCTAGTTGCCAATGTATTATCATTCTCTAATTTCGTTTTGATTATGTTTAAAGTTTTATCTAATGGTACATTTGTAAATAAACTGTTTATGTCAAAACTTACTAAAATATTATTTGGATTAAATTCAATAGTTGATAATTTGTTTAAAAAATGTTTTGTATTTTTTATAAAAGTGTCATCATTATTAGCAAATGGTTTTAGAATGTTTAATAAGAATTTTGATAGTTCACTACAAGGAGAATTGATGGTACTACAAATGGGTCTAAGTGGTATGTTCGCTTTATGAATTTTCGGCACTCCATAAAAATGTGGTGTCTTACTGTAGTGAGGTGTCATTAATTTTCTTTGATAGTATGTTAGATCATTTTTAAATTTGAATAAAGCTCTATATATTTTGTTTTCCAGTGTCTTCGTTGGATCCTTCGTTAATTTGCTATAAGGTCCATTTGTAATTAGATCTGTAATTTTGTCCTCATATTGTATTTTATTCATTATTACAGTTGCATTGCCTTTATCCGCTGGTAGGATTGTTATGGAGTCATCATTTCTTAAAGTTTTTAAAGCCTTCATTTCCTCTTTGCTGATGTTCTGTTCAATTTGATTAGACTTTTCCAATTCAAGTTTACATAGTACCCTATATTGTTCTTTTTCATGAGTTGGTAGACACTGGGATATTTTCTCCACTGAGCTGATTATGTCTAATTTTGGAATAGATGGATGAGTAACAGCATAGTTTAAACCTTTTGACAATACCAAATTTTCCGTTGCATTTAAATGTCTATTTGATAGATTGACAACTGTCGTTAATATGTCATTATTTCTATTTAGGTTATCAAAAGTATGTAAACTATTTTGTTCTAAAAGATTATTAAATTTATTTAAATGTATATTTCTTTGTTTCTGATATGAATTTTCATAAATTATATGTAAACTAAAAATAATTCGATCAAAATCAGAATTTGATATCATTCCGAAAAGTAAATCTTCAATACTTACGATGTCTTGTTCGATAAAAAATAAATTTGACCTGTGAAATTGCAACCTTTCCCGGATCATCGACAAACTGGCTCTATGTAGAATATTTTGGAGTCTTCTGCTTGAGTATGCTGGCCGTAACCTCAAGCCCTTTGGTATTATGTTGTTATTTCTACATCTTCTTAAAAATTTTATTGAATTTTGACAATGTGCCAGTTTCTCGTAGAAGGTTTCCAATTTCCTAAAATTTTGACACACGATAGGCCCATACCGGTTTCTTAATGTTGTTCTGAAGCTATTTCCTTGTGGCATTTTTATGATTAATTATTTATATGGGAAATAAGCCACAATTAAAATGAAAAAAATAATTTTATTAACGTTTCGACGCCCAAATCGGGTGCCGTTGTCAAAATACAAAATATTACTAAAATAAACTAAAGTGTTGTTGCTAAGCAAAAAAAATTCTTCTAATAATTTATTTAATCTCACTCATTTATATTGGCAATTCAGACATATATTATACATTTTAAAGTAGAAGACTTTAAAATGATATTGCCAATATTTATGAGTTGCGTTCCTGGGACGACTTACTGAAAGATAGTTCATTCGATTACATGAAATTAACCCCAACTCAAGAATATCCGTCATAAAAAATTATAGCATGTGATATGTCTTTAAAAAGACAACCAAATGCAACGACAGTAAAATTCTCGCGTTAGAGACTTCATAGTTAAAAAGGGAATCATTAAATCCTTATATGATAGAGCCAAAATTATTTGTTCTAACGAAAATTCCTTTTTAGCAGAAAAACAATTGTTAACATCTGTTTTATTAAAAAATGATTATCCTTTATCGTTTATAAATAAGGAATTGTCAAGATTGGATCGAATGGAACAGAACAACTTAGAACGGGATCCTACAACATTCACCAGAAATAATACGAGGAAAATATCAATACCATATATAAAAGGACTATCCGAGAAACTTAAAACAATAGGAAATAAATTCAACATTTCAACAACATTCAAAACAACAAACACATTGAGATCTATTCTATCTAAAACTAAACCTAACAATGATCAAGAAAGAACAAAAAATTGCATTTATAAAATACCTTGTGAATGCGAACAATTTTATTTAGGTGAGACATCAAGACCATTAGACGTTAGAATAAGTGAACATCAATCTTATATTAAAAATAGAGAATTTGAGAGATCTCAAATATGTCAACACGCATGGGATAATGAACATAGAGTTCAGTGGAGAGATTCAAGTATAGTCCTGAAAGAATCAGATAGTAAAAAGAGAAAAATCAAAGAAGCGGCTCTAATTATGCTAAATGAAACCAATTGTGTCGCAAATTCCTCGGTAGAATGCAGTAGGATGTGGTTACCCATACTGAAAGACGAAGTCAATAGAAAGAAAATACCAAGATTAGTAAGTCAATAATATCGAGCTAGTACATATTTTATATTTTAGTATTACTTATATATCTAGTATTATTAATAATATTTATAATTTAAACATGTTACAAGTCAGAATTTGGTATTATTTTTTGAGAGTAAATTAATGTAAGACCAAATACTTACGATGTCGGGATAGTATCACAGGGTTTTTCCTGGTTTTCCCTTGTGATTTACTATGAAGTCTCTAACGCGAGAATTTTACTGTCGTTGCATTTGGTTGTCTTTTTAAAGACATATCACATGCTATAATTTTTTATGACGGATATTCTTGAGTTGGGGTTAATTTCATGTAATCGAATGAACTATCTTTCAGTAAGTCGTCCCAGGAACGCAACTCATAAATAAAGTCTTCTACTTTAAAATGTATAATATATGTCTGAATTGCCAATATAAATGAGTGAGATTAAATAAATTATTAGAAGAATTTTTTTTGCTTAGCAACAACACTTTAGTTTATTTTAGTAATATTTTGTATTTTGACAACGGCACCCGATTTGGGCATCGAAACGTTAATAAAATTATTTTTTTCATTTTAATTGTGGCTTATTTCCCATATAAATAATTAATCATAAAAATGCCACAAGGAAATAGCTTCAGAACAACGTTTATATTACTGAATAGGGAATTGAATAACCTTTCAAATAAGCTACCAACGACCTCTATTCTCATTTAAAAAATAGTCGATTACGTCATCACGCCCAGATGGATGACGTCATTAGTACGATATATATGTAAAAAAATCATAATTTAAAAATCGAATAACTTTCGTATTTTACATTTTTTTCTAATTCTGTAAATAAAGCAGTTTACAGAGGGGTCAAAATATAGTGAATAACCCTGTACCTATCCGTGATGAATGTTGGCGATCATCATGGCAATCTTTAAATCAGTAAAGTCGTTATCAAGTTATGGCGTTACATATGGAAATAGGCATTCATTTTTATGTAATAGATACTTGATCATGTTGGTTTTGTTTTGCTTTACTTTAATATTTGTTTTTTAGATACGCCGATAAAAAAGATCCAGAAATTATGGCTTATTGCAATATTCCTGCATATAATGTTCCCGAACTGGTTATCGAGGCTGAGGACGCTGATAAATACCATAAGGCTATGGCTGAGGTAATAATTTTTTTATTATAATCCTACACGACAAAGGTGAGTTAAGCCGCGAACTTGAGCTGTGTGTTGAACGATCTTTCTATCTATCTGTTGACGTTCATTTGTCCAAAGTTGAACGTAGGCGTCCCCCTTATTTTTCCACTCTTCTCAGTTCTGTGCTACCTGTCCATCTGGTCCCTGCGTATCTTTTTAGGTCATCCGACCATCTCATCTGTGGTCTGCCCTTTCCTCTTTCATGGTCCTAAGGTCTCCAGTGGGTTATCGCTTCATTCCATCTTCTGTCTCTTTGTCTGGTGTTGTGTCCTGGAAATTTCCATCTCAGAGTAGCTGTTTTGCTGTTTTTGGCTGCTGTTCATGGCTGCTTTTTTTTATTTAGTTAGGTGTTTCAAAGCTTATTAACAATTGATGTGTCAACTGGCCCAAAACCGGGGCTTTTAAGCAAGAAAAGATAAAATTTGAAAGTAGATGGAAAAACAGTATAACTTATATGTCAAATATTTATCTCCGTGACTTACATCCATAATGGCTTAGTGGTTAGAATACCTGGCTCCTGGCTTTCACCCAGGCGAGTCGGGTTTGATTCCCAGCGTCGAAAATCTTTTTTATTTTTTAAATTGACATTTTGATTTCAAAATTAATTGTTTTTATAATACTTTTTTATATTATGTCGTATAAATAATAAAAATGTGATAATATTATAATAACAATTATTTTTCAAATGAAAATGTCAATTTTAAAAACAAAAAAGATTTCCGACGCCGGGAATCGAACCCGACGCGCCTGGATGAAAGCCAGGAGCCAGGTATACTAACCACTAAGTCATTATGGATGTAAATCACGGAGATAAATATTTTTTACATGTAAGTCGTAGGGTTTTTCCATCTACTTTCAAATTGTATCTTTTCTTGGCTAAAAGCCACGGTTTTGGGCCAGCTGACACATCATTTGTTAATAAGTTTTGGAACACCTAACTAAATAAAAAAAGCAGCCATGCTAAAATACTCCGGTCAAATTTGACACTACCTCCCGGGCTATTTGTTTACGTCTTTCACTTTGGTTTTATTTCTGATCCATGTATTTTCCTTTTTATCACTTAACTTGATACCCAGCATCTGCCTTTCCATTGCCCTTTGAGTCTTGGCCATCATCTCCATATTTTCCTTTGTGAAGGCCCATGTCTGTGCTCCATATGTAAGTACTGGTAGGACACATTGATCATATACTTTTGTGCGGAGGTGTTGGTCATATTTCTGGTTTTTCAGGATATAGCTCATTATAGTCACCTATGCGAGTCTTATTTTCCTTTTTATTTCTGCTGTTTGATTTTCTTTACTTAGTTTCATTATTTGCCCTTTTTTTAAAGTATTGTAGAATTGTTTTACTTTTAAATTAAATAAGCATATTCAGTACAATTCATAGATTATTCAAGAAAAAATTCAAGGAAAAATATTGAAAAATAAGCCAACGGTGCCAAATTTTTAGACACCTCAAAAAACAATGGATTTTGCGGTGGACTTATCAGAACTCATCATTGGATCATGGTAAACAAAAAATTCAAAAATATTTTATTAGCTTATGAGTTTCTCTAGGTTATGCTGTTCTAGAGGAGTAAACCTCAATAAAATAATCCCCACTATCACGGTGGAAGGCATCGTGCCAAAGATATGAGAGATGCGAGGGTTAGAGCATCGCAAACGATCCCTTCGGGATACCTGGCGACCTCCCGAAGTAATGCAGTCTTAGCGCGGTAAGGGCGCACTGCCGCGCCGGACATGTAACACGTCCCGACTCGTGGGACTTATATGGATACTACAAAAACAAAAAAAGAAATAGGAAATCAGGAAGATGACTACAGGCAAGTGAAAAAGGACGATGAATTAACCAAGAAACATGAGAATAGGGAAGAACAGCCGCAAGACGGCAGATCAGAAGAAGAGGAACAAAGAAGATTCGAAGAAGAAATGTTGGAGTGGCATAATAGGCAGCCAAAGATGAACAGGTCATGTACCCCAAAACACTCGACACTGGTAGGGGATGATATGGTAAAGGAAATCAACAAAGAAGAAGAGAAAGAAGAAGAAGATAAAGGGGAGAATGATTCTTCAGTGCAAATAGAAGAAGAGGAAGAAACAGAAGCCAAAAGGGAAAAAGAAGAGCAAAGGAATGTACAGTGGCAAGACACAGAAGAGAGCGTCTTGTCGGCTCTTCTGTTCGATGAGGCGGATAAAGAAGAAATAAAACAAAATAAAAAAAGGAAAGGGGATAGCCTCGAAATAAATGAAAAATTCAAGAAAGAGAAGCGAGAAGAAAGCCTAACATATTCCGAGGAAACCGAAAATGAGAGGATCCAAAGAAAGCTAAAGGAGGTACTAGAAATCCTAAATGCTAATGGATCCATAGAAGGAGAAAAAAAGGCGAAAGCGAGAAAGTTAATAGGGGAAATAACAACCATACAAAACAAGACTAGCCAAACCCAAAATCAAACGACACAAAGGGAGGAAGAAGACACGAAATGCGAACAATGTAAAATCAAAATAAAACAGGAAAGACAAAAAAAAGAAACGGAAAAAATATTAAGAGTCCTAAACGAAGGGGGGAACATTAATCATTTTAGTCAAATATACAAAAAGAAATGGGAAGAAAAAGTATACGAAAAAACAAAATGGGAACAGGGGGGCCTACAAGACACGATAGAGAAGAAGGAATGTTTGATAGTAACGAATAACGATATAAAAGAGGGAGGGGTAGAAAGCGCCATACGCACAATCAGGGAAGATGTTTATGAAATTATTGAAGGTTGTAAAGAGGGAAGCATTGAATATATAGAAAATGTGAAAAAAAGTTCCATGGCCACCGGAAAAAGGCTGTGGTACACGTACGTAGCAAAAACTAGGAAGCAAGGTATGTATGAAATGGCCGAGAGGGCCATGAAGAAAATCAAAGAGAGGGAAGAACCGCCGGAAACAATTCGTGTAATCATAAATAATGAAATAAATAAAGAAAACGTGCGGAAAGCCTTAGAATTCGTGGGTCGGGGAGAAAATATAACGTGGGAAATCGTGATTAGAGGGAAAGAAATGGATAAAGGGGCTAGACAAGAACATGAAGAGGCCCTTCTAATCAAAACTGGTGGGAAGAAATATACCGACGTCTTGAAGGAAATGAACCAAAAGATCGATATAGGAAAAATTGGAATTAAAGTAGACAGGATGAAGAAGACAGACGGGGGGGATATCCTCGTAAAATTAAAGGGGAAGGGAGCTGCTGAAAAGCTAAGAAAGGAAATGGATACTAGGATGTCCGGCATGAATATGGCAATTAGGAGAAAGGAGCATAATTTCACGATTACTAAACTGCACCCAGGGGTCACAGAAGAAATTTTGCACGATGCCATTAAGGTCTATACGGGAATACCCAAAGAAGAGGTAAGTATAAAAATGCTAAGAACAAATGGACAAGGGGAGCAGGTTGCCACCATAGCCGTGCGCCCTACAAAAGCGGAGGAGCTACGCAAATATAATGCGATAGTGATAGGCTGGGTGTCATGCCCTATAATGGAAAGATACACCCCCACAAGGTGTTACAAGTGTCTTCACTATGGACACAACACCTACGAATGTAAGGGGGAGAGCAGGGTAGCGTGCTGCTACAACTGCTTTAAAACGGGACATACTGCGGTACAGTGTAGCAGTGCGTCATACTGTCTAACCTGTAAAGAAGAGGGACACAGGATGGACCGTATGCAATGCCCAGCCTATAGGGCGTGGGTGTACGGCAGGGGAAGAAATGGGGAACTCCAGAAGGGTGAGTAATAAAAATAAAAATAGAAAGAACAGTGAAAAGGTGAGAGGTTGCTTTCTGGAGAACGGGAGTGGGCCCCTATACGGTCCACCAGTGAAACAGGAAGCCACCTCTCACAGAGTTTCGCGAAGAATAGACTCTATTGAAAATCAAACACCCCATTATTTTATCTATACAAATTTTGTTTATATATTTCATTTATTTATTTTATTTATTTCATTTTATTTATTCTCTTTACCTATTTATATAATTTATTTATTAAATAATTTTATTTATACAAATTTTAACTATTTTACCAACTTATTTATTTTATTTATATATATTTATTTATTTTTTGTAGTTTGTAGGAATTTTAATTCAGTAGAAAGACGCGAATCCGTTGCAGAAACGACCTCAGGGAACTGAACCAAAGTGGACCTCAAGGATCAACCTGGTATACGGATTTTGCAGGTAAACGTGGGCAGGGCGCGTCGAGCGCACGACCTTGTCCTCGCAAAAGCCTGCAAGCTAGACATAGACCTGCTCATCGTCCCCGAACCAAACATAAAGATTACGTCGGGCGGTGGTTGGGTTCAAGACAATGGAAAGAACGTGGCGGTGTTCATTAGAAATAGGGATGTGGGAGTGCAGAGCATTGTCAGGGGGGGGAATCATATCCTCATCAGGTTGAAGGGTTTCAGCCTCCTGGCATGCTACATATCTCCGAACATCCCTATGATGAGATACGAAGCCATCGTTGATGAAATAATGAGCACCGCCATAAGCGAAAAAGAAATATTGATCGCCGGGGACATTAATGCGAAGTCCAGATTATGGGGTTCCCCCATAAACGACAAAAAGGGGGAACTATGGAATGAATGGATAGCCCAGGCTGGCCTCCAAGTATTAAACAACGACAAACCTACATTCGTAAGGGGGGCCAGCCAATCACATATTGACGTCACGTTCGCAAGCGAAGGGCTATCCAGAAAGGTGCACGGATGGGACGTCCTCGACGATCAATTATTTACCTACCACCGTTACATACAATATGAGATAAAGGTTAAAGGGGGATTAAAACGGACGATAGGTCACACAGAATCATACTTCAATAAAAGCAAGTACCTATCGGAGGTCAGAAAAATAAACGAAGAAGAGATTTCTGACCTTGACCAACTGAGAAGAGCTTTACAAAATGCAGCAAAGTTGGCCACCGTTAAGAAGAAAAATGATAAAAAATCCCCCTACTGGTGGACGGATGAGATAGAAGGTTTACGGGAGAGATGCCTCAGAGCTCGAAGGATTTACACGAGAAGCCAGGGCAACCTCGAGCTCAAAGAAATATATAAAGACTTAAAGAAAACATTAAATAATAAAATAAAACGAGAGAAAAAGGAAAAGTGGCAGACCCTGATAAAAGCACTGGACGAGGATATATGGGGCGACGCATACAGGATTACAATGAAAACCTTGAAGATAATGGCCCCATATAGACTCGACGAAGACCAGCGGATGAAATCAGCTGAGCTCCTCTTCCCCACTAAGGAACCACAGAATTTTATTAAGGTATTTCCTACCATGGTCGAGGAGTTCACGGAAGAGGAAATAAAAACCGCTGGTCAGGAAATGAAGACAGGGAAAGCTCCCGGCCCTGACGGGCTGCCACCAGAGGCAATAAAGATTATAGCAACAGAGAAACCAGGTTTGATCAGAAAAATATGTAATGAGTTACTGCAGAAACAAGAGTTTCCCAGGGACTTAAAGGAAGCGAACTTGGTTCTACTCCTAAAGCCTGGGAAACCCCCTGATTCACCAACTTCTTATCGGCCAATATGCCTCCTGGACTGTCTTGGTAAATTCTATGAAGGACTTGTCAAGAGGAGGCTGGAGGGCATGTTGGAAGATAAGAGAGTTTTATCTAGTCAACAATATGGGTTTAGAAAAGGTAGATCGACAGTCGATGCCGCTACCTGGATAAGGGATGCGGCTAAGACAAGCAAGAAAAGATGGGTGGTCCTTGTTCTGTTGGACATAAAAAACGCTTTTAATTCAGCAAACTGGGGCCTCATAGTGAACCGAATAGGCGAATGTGGTGCTCCGGAATATTTGTCCAACATAATTAAGGACTATCTATCTGAGAGATCCGTATGCATATCGAAGAAGAAAAAGAAACAAATGACCGCGGGAGTACCCCAGGGGTCAGTCCTGGGACCCTTACTTTGGAATATATTATATAACGGGGTACTAGAAATTCACAAGAGAACAGGAGTTAGAGCGATAGCATACGCGGACGATCTAGCCTTACTGGTGGAAGATGATATGAGTCGGGGTATAACGGAAAAAGTAAATAAAGCTATAGAGAAGACCGCGGCGTGGATAGAGAAAAACGATTTAAAGTTAGCAGTAGAAAAGACAGAAATAATAATCTTGAGGGGACCAAGAAAAAGAGATGATACAGTTTTCAGATATCAAGGTTCCGAAATAAGACCCCAACGGACAGTAAGGTATTTAGGCATAACTTTGGATGAGAGATTGACATTTGGACAACATGTGATAGAAGCATGTCGAAAGGCGGAGGAGAGGACCTCAACGCTGAATAAACTAATGCCAAATATAGGGGGGCCCGGATCCCAGAAGAGGCTAATGATGTTACAATCAATATTATCCATAATATTATACGGGGCCCCAGTGTGGCATGAGGTCCTCCGGATGAAAAAGTATAAAGACATGCTTCTGAGGGCTCAAAGGAAACCCCTGATCAGAGTGTGCAGCGCGTACAGGACTGTATCAACCATTGCTTTACAGGTAGTGGCTGGTTCTCTGCCGGTGCACATCCTGGCCAGGGAGAGAGTCCAAATGTACCGAAGGGGCAACGGGGCGATAGGTTCAGGACCACTGGAGAAAGCTAGAAGTTTAGAGACGTGGCAGAGGGAATGGGCAGCCGAAGTCGGAAGGGCCGCCTGGACGAGATCCCTGATCCCGGATGTAGTGAGGTGGTACGGATGTCGGCATCGGCGCGTCAACTACTACTTTACACAGTTTCTGACGGGGCATGGATCGTTTCGACAATATACCCACCGTATTGGGAAAACTAGGGACGATCTATGTCCCGAGTGTGGTGTGGTGGATGACGCGCGGCATGTCGTGTTCGTATGCCCTGCCTATCGCGCGGGGCGTACCGAACTGCAGCTGGGCCTGGGATCTCCACTAGGCGAGCCTCATGAGCTGATCGATAGAGCTATCGACAGCAAACGAGACTTTGAGCTGATCATTGCCTTCGTCACAAAGACAATAAAGCACAAAGAAGAGAAAGAGAGGCGGCTGCAAGCGGGATGACTGCTTTATATTTATTTTCTTAAAATGTGTTTGTGTTGTGATCGGGCAACCAGCGGGGGGCGGACCCTTTACATCCAAACCACGCTGACTGCCCATTTTTATTTTTATTTTTTTATTTACTTATTTTACTTTTTCATATTTTTAGTTATTTATTTTATCGTATTTTATTTATTTACCTCTTTAATTTTATTTACATAAGTTAATATTTCTTTCCAACAATTTTTATTTTTGGTTTTTCCTGTCTATGTGTTCTATCTTTTCTTTCTTCACTGTCCTTTATTTTTTCTTTCCTTTTTCGTTATGTCTTTTCTCTTTCTTTTCTCTTCTCTCATTTTATCTCTGCTCTTTTCTTCTCTTTTTTCACTCTCGTTTAGTCCTTTGTGTTATGTCTTGTATCGTTTTACCATCGACTGTCCCATTTTAATTTCCGAACTGAATGGGTGGATGAGTAAGCTTACATAGATGAAAGTATGAATGATTGGAGTTGAATGAGAGAAAGTATGAAGGAGCGGACGAGAAAGAGTGCATAGATGAAAGTATGAACGACTGGAGTTGCTCGTAACTGCCAACTGACATCTTCTGGCTGTTTTTATCCGGGATTGGGGGCCTCCTTGTCGCCCTACCTGCGCACGGGTTGCGCCAGACGGTCGCTACGCTGACTGGCCTGGTGCGGGGCGTGGGCGGGGGGTCGACCCGGGGGCCAACTGATTCATGGAATGCACGCTAGGAGTGCCGGAGGGGAGATATGAGTAAGGTCGACGGGTCAGATATGCTCGCTAAGAGCGGTCCCAGACCCGTCGGCTGGAGAAAAGAGGGGGTGGGTTTAGTCGGTAGGCGGCCCGTGATACAGATAGGACGGACCGAATCCGACACACCTGGGACACCTTCCCAGACGGTCTTGAGAAGATTCCCACCTCCCAAAAAAAAAAAAAAAAAAAAAAAAAAAAAAAAAGGTTATGCTGTTGAGTTTTTTAGTTTTATCAAATTTTGACTTTTTGATATAGCTCAGAAATCAAAACAACGAAATTTTTTTGCAAAAAAGGGTGAAAATCAACCTATTTATTATTGTTAAACAAAAAATAAGCATAAAACAAAAAATATCTCAACAGCGTTACCTCAAGAAATGTCTAAAGAAAATATATACAAAATTCCAGGTGGGTCTATACAGTGTCTACAGCCTTTGAAAAAGGCAGTTTTGAGGAAAAAGCGTTTAAAGTATTTTGCTTTGTTTAAACGCTTTGTCAACGAAAAGTTAACTTTTATTTTCAATGTCTTTTTGTCTGTCAAATTGTAAAATGATGCACACCGGAATATATTTTTGAATCGCGGAGCCATTTACAAAAGAAAATAAGAACAGCTGTTGACCGTTGTCCACTACGTTCAAGTGTGTGTGTACTGCTGCAAAGCGAGTAGAAGGTGGGGATATTTAACACTATCTCCCTACCTCCCTACCTTCGCCTCACTTTGCTGGAAATTCGCGCCGGCGCGCTTGAGCGTAGTGAGAAACGGTCAACAACTGTTCTCATTTTCTTTTGTAAATTACTCCGCGATTCAAGAACATATTTCGGTGTGCATCACTTTACGATCTGACAGACAAAAAAGAAATTGAAAATAAAAGTTGACAATACTTTCAACGCGTTTTTCTCAAAACTGCTTTTTTAAAGGCTGTAGACATTAAAACTCAAAAACTACTTGGCCAACCCACCTGGAAGATTGTATATATTTCCTATAGACGTTCCTCGAGGTAACGCTGTCGAGATGTTTTTTGTTTTATGCTTATTTTTTATTTAAAAATAATAAATAGGTTGATTTTCACCCTTTTTTGCAAAACAAAATTCGTTGTTTTGACTTCTGAGTGATATCAAAAAGCCAAAATTCGATAAAACTAAAAAACTCGACAGCGTTACCTAGACAAACTCGTAAGCTAATAAAATCTTTTTGAATTTTTTGTCTCACCATTATCCAATGATTAGTTCTCATGAGTCCACAGCAAAATCCATTGTTTTTTGAGGTGTCTTTAAAAATTTGCCACTGTTGGCTTATTTTTCAATATTTTTCCTTGAATTTTTTCTTGAATAATCTATGAATTGTACTGAATATGCCTATTTAATTTAAAAGTAAAATAATTCTACCATACTTTCAAAAAAACAATGTGAATGAAATATTGATTTCAAATCCTACGGTCCCCCTTATAGTATGGTATAGTTAGACCCAAACCCAGACATCCAAAGTGAAAGTTATCCTCCAACACCAAATTGTTCTATATGGTCCACATAATGTTCAGAAAAAGTCACACCATTTTGAGCGTCGGGTTTGGGGGGGAGAGGGGGGAGAAATCTGCAGATTCCTAGTTTTTTACGTTTTTCGTCAATATTTCTAAAACTACGCGGTTTAGCATGAACAACCCTCTACACAAAATTGTTCTACATTCAATTTGAAATAAAAAAGGCCCGATGCATAACCCTTCTAAAATGAACGGTTCCAAAGTTACAGAGGTAGTATAGTATAATTGGTCCAAAAAAAGGCCTAACCCAGACATCCAAAGTAAAAGTTTTCCTTTAACTCCAAATTGTTCTATATGGTCCACATATTGTTCAGTAAAAAGTTACACCATTTTGAGCGTCCGGTTTGGGGGGAAGATGGGGGAGAAGTCAGTAAATTAGTAGTTTTTTTACGTTTTTCGTCAATATTTCTAAAACTATGCTTTAGCGTAAGAAATGTTCTATAGAAAAATGTTCTACATAAAATTTAAAACAAAAAAGTTTCATACATAATTGTTATAAAATCAACGGTTCCAGAGTTGCGGAGGGTAAAAAGTGGAGGTTTTTGATACTTTTTATATTTACCGTTTTCTTCCCCCTCTCCCCCCCAAACCCGACGGTCAAAATGGTGTGACTTTTTTCTGAACATTATGTGGACCATATAGAACAATTTGGTGTTGGAGGATAACTTTCACTTTGGATGTCTGGGTTTCTGGTATAGTTATATCATAAATATCGCCCAAAAAATATAAAAAGTATCGAAAACCTCGACTTTTCACCCTCCATAACTCTGGAACCGTTGATTTTATAACAATTATGTATAGAACATTTTTTGTTTTAAATTTCATGTAGAACATTTTGGTATATAATATTGTTTACGCTAAAGCATAGTTTTAGAAATATTTACGAAAAACTTAAAAAACTACTAATTTACCGGCTTCTCTCCCATCTCCCTCCCAAACCGGACGCTCAAAATGGTGTAACTTTTTACTGAACAATATGTGGACCATATAGAACATTTTGGTGTTGGAGGAAAACTTTTACTTTGGATGTTTGGGTTAGGCCTTTTTTTGGACCAGTTATACTATACTACCTCCGTAACTTTGGAACCATTCATTTTAGAAAGATTATGCATAGGACCTTTTTTATTTAAAATTTAATGTAGAACAATTTTGTATAGAGGGTTGTTCATGCTGAACCGCATAGTTTTAGAAATATTGTCGAAAAACTTAAAAAACTACGAATTTACCGATTTCTCCCCCCCCCCCCCCCAAACCCGACGCTCAAAATGGTGTGACTTTTTTCTGGACATTGTGTGGACCATATAGAACAATTTGGTGTTGAAGGATAACTTTCACTTTGGATGTCTGGGTTATGCCATCTTTTGGATCAACTATACTATACTATTAAGGATAGCTATGACACGATTTTGATAGGCAACCCATGCTAGAAATATTTGTCTATGTATGAAATTTCATAAAACAATGTTTCATCCGGCAAGCAGATGGGTACAGATCGACCTGTGTTCGGACCTCGTACTACTACCACCTAATTTCGAAGAGTCGAACTAGTTGGTCCTTAAATGTTTCGGGTGGTATTTTAGGTAATTATGTAATACGCTCTTTCTTTTTTAAGAAAAGAGTAATCGGAGAGGTTTATTTAGGCCTTTTAGTAAATCATTGTTTACCTATTTTACTTAAAAACGTGACACAACATCCCTCAACAATTATGGTATTTACATGACGATTATGTAAATAAATATTAATAAACATTTATTATTTATGTTAATTAATTTTTAAAAATAAATTAAAATTCTATTAATAAATAATTATTTTGTAGGCGCCTGGACAAGAGTACGAAATTGGATACAATGCGGCTTTAGGAGACACCGGTTTGTTGTTTAAAATGAGGAGTCCTCACCGTGAAACTTTACCATTAAGAGAAAGAAGGTAATGTGTGCACCTGCATAATGTGTCAAAAAATAATATCGGAAATAATTGATACCGAAGAATATCTGTACTTTTGTTTTATTTCCCTTCCCTCTCTTTTATTTTCATGTCATACCATACGCCTTTCGATTAACATTCACAGTGAGAATCACTTTTTTAGCATGACGATATATTTCTTTCTTTTTCGTCGTTTTTATTTACATTTTTCGACTTTTCTCCTTTAATTTGATATCTTATATGTTTTTCTCTGATCATTAATTCGTATTTCTCTCCTTCCACTACTCTTTTATTTGATCTGCCATGCGCTTTTTGAAAAAAAGATAAAGAAACTACTTTTTATGTGTGTCGCACTTTGGGTAGGACAATGGCAAGGTGGGGCAACTATAGGAGGAAGTGAAATCAAAATTCTACGTTATGCTGATGACACTGTTATATTGGCGTTTTCATCAGAAGAACTGGAACAAATTATGAATATGTTAGCCACGGTAAGTGCGGAATATGATTTGAAAATAAGTATACAGAAAACCAAATTAATGGTCATCGATAGAATCAGAAACAACCAAACAGAGATAAGAAACGCACTTGGTTACGAAATGGTCAGACAATTTAATTACTCAGGCTCCGTCATCATTAACAGTGGAAGATGCGAAGACGAGATTCGTAGACGCATCACAATGACCAGATCGGCAACAGTCAAACTCACAAAACTATGGAAAAATACCGATATTACAAAAAACACAAAATTACGCCTTGTTCGAGCATTAATATTTCAAAAAAATCCACAAGAAAAAAGTTTTCCTGTAGTTGGCTGTATACCATGTAATACAAAAAACAGTAAAATCCTTTATAAAAGGTATATATTTAAAATCCCTAAAAAGGGCTACATCACAATCACATAACTAGGGGTCGACAAGACAAGAATTCTTGTCTTGACAACAACTTCTTGTCTTGTCTTGAGAAAAATCAAGAAATTTTAAAAAATCTTGTCTTGACGTTTTCTTGACATCTTATATCTTGTCTTGACTCAAGAAATTTCAAGATGTTGAAATTTCTTGATTACTCGGTCCGGTGATTCCCCGCCGATCTTTTTTATTGCGTTGCGTGCTAACACGGCCTCCAGTGCCATTGGGGGAGTCCCCGATCTGGATTTGTTTCCTGCCGAACGCAAAATTGATGTGTAGTTACATGCTTATATTTCACATGTTCGTAAGTTAGCTGTCCAGGATTTCATAAAAATTGTTGAACCAAATCGAAACAGTTTAGACATCGAAAAGGATTTTGATTATTTGGAGGATGAGATCAAGGTAGAAAATTATATAAATAATACTACTTTAGATTTCAACTCTCCTGTAAGTAAAATCAAATATTATCATCATCATCAACACGTACGCGTCCACTGCTGGACATAGGTCTCCCTCGGCTCCTTCCATCTTTCTCTGTTTTGTGCGGCTTGCATCCAGTTGCCGACAATACGTTTCAGATCGTCAGCCCATCTGGTTGGTGGTCGTCCTCTGCTCCGTAGTGCTTCTTCTCGTGGCCTCCACTCGACAGTACGTTTTGTCCATCGGTTGTCTGACAATCTGGCGACGTGTCCTGCCCAATTCCACTTGAGCGACGCGATTCTTTCGACGGCGTCCGCTGTTTTTGTTCTACGACGTATTTCTTCGTTTGGGATTCGGTCCCTCAGGGAGACACCCAACATCTGGCGCTCCATAGCCCTTTGAGTTATGCGAATCTTGTTCACTACCTTTTTTGTGAGTGTTAATGTTTCCGCTCCATAAGTGAGTACAGGCAATACACACTGGTCAAAGATTTTCCTTTTCAGGCATATGGGTAAGTCCGATTTAAATACATAGCTCAGTTTACCAAACGCTGCCCAGGCTAATCCTATGCGACGTGGGAGCTCGCACGTCTGGTTATCTCTTCCCAATCGAATTTCATGTCCCAAGTACTTATAAGATGCAGTCTGCTCAATATTCATTCCATCAAGAACAATATTACGATTTAGCACCAGATTAGTCATTATTTGCGTCTTGTTGATGTTAATCCTTAGTCCGACCTCTAAGGAAGCGTGATATAACTTGTTCAACATTATTATTGCATCATCCATACGATCGGCTATAAGGACGATGTCATCTGCGAATCTCAACTGACTGAGCTTCTCTCCATTTATGTTGATACCATATTCGTTCAGATCTGCCTTCTTAAAACTGTGTCAAATATTATACCTTGTCAAAAAAGATCAAAAACTCAGGACAAATTCAAGTTAAACTTAACGGTGTTTGCGGGCCATACATTGTAAGATGACTATGCCAAAATTAGATGTACCTACAAGATGGCATTCAACTTTCGAAATGCTAACATGGGGGTTAAAGTGTAACAAATGCTTTAACTATATTTTGCGACAACGTCGAAAATCTAAATAATTGCAAAATATTAGATAACGAATGGGTTCAGATCATTAAATTTTGTCAATATCTTTAAGGTGACCAACTGTACTCATTTACTGAGTTTTGTACTCTTTTTTCGCAAACCATACTCCTTTCAAATCCTGTACTCTGAAAGTACTCATTTGTATAATTTTATACTCATTGTGAACGGATATAATGGATAGTGAACTTTAGAGCATTAAATTATTTCAAATGGACCCTTCTAAACAATAAACTTGAATGGAAAGAATTTTCTTCAGCAGTTGAATTTGTAATGAATGAAGTGCAAGATATTGTTATTAATGACCATTTTCTCTTTGAAGAAATTCGAATAGTAAATTTATATTTAAATGAAGACAAATTGAAGAAATGGAACAATGAGAAAATAGAACTTGAAAAAAGATGGGCAGAAATCTTTCGGCATTTTAGAGTAGAACATAGGTATCCCACATGAAAATTTAAAAGTTTTAATAGAAAGCTTATGTTGTCCAGACCCTAATTAATGCTGCTGTTTTGAAAGGGTATTTTCACTAGGGAATAATTATTGGAGCAGTGAGAAGTCGCAACTTTCTGTAAAAACATTATCTGCCGTCTTAGCAGTCAAATTTAATATGCAAAATAAAAGTTGTTCGGATGTGGCTACATTATTATAGGAACATCCTCATTTAGCAAAAAAATGCACTCCAAAGAAAAATATGTTTTTAAAAGAAAATAAAGTTTTTATCCTTTTTTATTCTTTTTTTTTGTTTCGCCTATCAAATACAGTAGACTCCATCTATAACGAGAAATGAAATGGCGGCCTAATTACCTCGTTATAAGAGGATCTCGTTATATCAGACAACAGTAATATTGATGTTTTGATATCTCTTACGTAGTTTATTAGGGGTCGATGGTGAACAATGAGACCTCGCCATCGTAAATTTCCTACAATAATCAATATCGGTCGATACTCAGGAAGAAGTTTATTGCAGGCGGCGAAGCATATTACAGCACTTGCCTCGATAATAACATAGATGTTAGGGATTTCTATATACAGCCAGTTGGGGTGTTAATTTATAGCCATTACTGCCCTAAAAACAGGTAAAAAACATATTTTTCGGTTTCATTTTTCCTCGTTATAACCAAATATTCCTCGTTATAGAGGGTTATAGTTCAATAGGAATTTCATGGGACACCAAATGTACCTCGTTATAAGCGAAACCTCGTAATATCCGTGTTCGTTATAGAGTCCACTGTACTTGCAAAGTGTACTTTTTTTGAACAAAAAATAGTTGGTCACCTTAATATCTTAGAAGCTTTAAAACACTTTCTTCAGTAAGTACTTGAAGGGGAAAAATATTGTACAGTAAAACCTCGATATAACGGACCTCTATTTAACGGACTTCAGATATAAAGGACAAAAAATCCGCTCAAATGTGAAAAAAATTAAAACGTCTCTGTATTTTACAAAGAATTTCAATAAAAATTTTATTATAGCATAATGCGGACATATTTCTAATAAAAGTATAAAAAACAGCAAACTTCAAAAGTGCAAACAAAACTAAAAAAAAAGTTTTTTGATGCATTTTAAACGTTTTTTTCTATAGCGGACTTTCGGCTTTAACGGATAACCCGTCCCCCCAATTGGTCCGTTATATCGAGGTTTTACTGTACACTCCCATTGGTGGTAATTGGAATAAACTTACTTTTAGACAAACTGGAAATATGGGTTCACGAACTTGATAATAAAATTGATAGAGACGCTACCGATGAGCAATAATTATTGTATGGTTTTGTACTTTATAGTGTATATTTTTCACAAATAAATATGTTTCAGAGTTTTCACTATTAGTCAAGATATTTCAACATTTCTTGTTTTCTTGACGAGAAATTTTGGTATTGACATAAAATTTCTTGTCTTGTCTTAAAATCTAAAATTGCTTCTTGTCTTGATCTTGTCTTAAAATCAAGACAAGATCTTGAAATTTTCAAGAAGTTGGCGACCCCTACACGTAACTAGTTTTCGACTGGTATACCAGTCATCATCAGTGCTTACGTGAAGTTTACATGCTAACCACCAAGATATAATTTAACAAAAATATGAGGGTCAAAGCTTTGTATACGTAATTCGTCAAGGAAACATCGGTTGTAAATGCTAACTTAAGCGTGGATGTTTGAAATATTTTTACTAATATGCCCCATGGTGGAAGTCTTCCACCATGTGAACAAGTCAAATCTCAGCTCAGATGTTACCTGGGGCATATTAGTAAAAATATTTCAAACATCCACGCTTAAGATAGCATTTTTAACCGATGTTTCCTTGACGGATTACGTATGCAGGGCTTTGACCCTCATATTTTTGTTAAACTATATCTTGGTGGTTAGCATGTAAACTTCACGTAATCACTGATGATGACTGGTTAACCAGTCGAAAACTAGTTATGTGATTGTGATGTAGCCCTTTTTAGGGATTTTAAATATATATCTTTTATAAAGGATTTTACTGTTTTTTCATTAATATTTTCTATCGTCGCCTATCCTATAGATATGGATTGCTGCAACTAATTTTACAGAAAAAAGTAGAAGGATAACGTGGACCAGGAAGGCGAAAGAATTCCTGGCTGAAAAATCTACGTACGTGGTTCAACACAACCAACATTTTTTTCAGTGTAGCAGTGTGCAAAGTATACATTGAAATATATTGTCGATTACCTCACGAGTTTGATCGTGTGAAATATTTTTTATGTAGTTTACTTTTGAACTTCATCACTTCCTTAATAGGGCTTTGCTCTAATATATCTATCACTTGAGCACAAGTAATAAGGTATGTTCCTGTGTTTTCTAGTGTAACACTAGTTCCAAAAAAGTGTAGAAGTACTACGCTACACTAAGTCGTTCCTTTGCAAGTTGTAGTGGTGCATCACTCTGTTGTTTTGAAGTGTAGCAAAAAAAGTGTAACACTAGTGTAGTTAAATCCACATCCACACCTGCTTCTGAGAGGGTGGCTAACTACACTCGTCTTGCGCAGTATCATCCAACTGATTGATAACTGTTCAGCTGCGTAGACTGAAAATTCACCGAAACACAGTTTACCGAAAGTACAATTCACCGAAATTTTATGAATAAAGTAGTAAAAAATTAATTTATGATGATTAACTAAGGGCACCCTGCTAATTGCATTTTAATATTTTCTTTAGAAAAGGGATTAAACTGCCAACGGGTTTTTAGCAAATATAGATTTCAGTCTATATACAGGGTGTTTGGTAAACAATGGGCCATAGCTTAACCTTAGATTCCGGAGGTTAAAATAGGTCGATTTAAGATGACTTACCTTGGTACGACAGTTGATAATAACCGAAATACTCAAAGTATAAACTTTTATTTTATTTATTCTTGAATATTTCCTAACAGGCATGGGATAATAACACGAAATTTGGTAAGCGGGGGTTTTTTGGGATGATAAATCTAAATTCGTTACCAAAAATGATGTATTACCCAGAGGGCGCCACATATGCCTTTCAGCGCTCATTTAATATGTTCAGTTTTTTTTATTACCCATTTTACAAACTTTTTGAATAAAAACTTTTATTCTCTTAATATTTTTACTGAAAAAAGGTATACTACATTCATCTCGCTAAACTCAACCGTTTTTGAGATAAACGCATTTTAACTCTGCGAGGAAACATCATTTTTGGCATAATATCATTGTCGTTACACCCGAGAAATAACTTAAAACCACAAAAATTTCCAAAAATGTATCGCAAATTTCTTCAAATGGAATTTGCGATGCAATGACATAAATATGAGAACTGACACAATTATTATGGTTTCAAGTTTATTTTTCGGGTGTAACTACAATGATATTATGCAAAAAATTACGTTGTATCGCAGATTTAAAATGCGTTTATCTCGAAAACAGTCGAGTTTAGCGAGATTACAGTAGTATACCTTTTTTAAGTAAAAATATTAAGGCTATGGGTACATAATTCACAAATATTTTACGGCTATCCCTAATTTTTCTGTCTTTACACGGCAAATTACGTGTAGTAAAATTCTCACTGGTATGGAAACTGCAGATGTAAACATTAGGTTGACAGTGACATTGTCATTAGAAAGGTAGAGATGGCTATTTCGGTTTCGTTCAGTTTTTGAATGTTCTTGGATAACCTTTACTTGTATAAATGATAGGATTATTTTTTCACTAATTATGTATTCAGTGGTTACCATTATTTATATACTATACAAATAGTCGAAAAAGAAAAAAAGTTTATTAGCGGAAACAGAAGACAAACTTAAGATATGGATGAACATATTATCAGAAGAAAGTCACAGGCTGTTAAGGTCATTCTTCAGAGTTCCCAAAGCTTCATATACCTGTGCAGAGAGCTAAATACTCAACTAGACCACTGAAAAGAAATCATAAGACGCATTGAAATAGCAAGGTCTGGTTTCATGAACATGCGTAAAATGCTCTGTAACCCCAAGCTATCAGTCACAATAAGATTGAGAACACTAAAGTGTTATGTGTGAATGTGTGGTCTCTATTACTATGTGGTTGCGAGACCTGAACATTAAAACAGTATGACGTTAACAAATTGAATTTATTCGAAATGTGGATGAACCACTGGGCCAGCAGAACCACGAATGAAAAATTACTGAGAATAATAAACACACGTCCTCATCTGGTCAATACTATCAAAATTAGATAGACGTCATATCTAGAACACATAATGCGCCATAGGGAATTTGAGCAGCTCCAGCTAATATTAAATGGCAACATCGAAGGTAAAAGGGGTTAAAGAAGAAAGAAAAAATCTTGGCTCCGAAACATCAGAGATTGGACCCACACAACAGGAAATGACTTAATTCATCAAGCCCTGATTAGAGAGAAATTCGCCATATTGACCGTCAACCTCAATAGAGAAGTCACTTAGGAAAAGGAGCCGAAAATATCATTTTATTATTTTTCTTCGAGAAAAAAAGCGTTAAAACTCTCCGTAAAAAGCGAAGCCTTTAATTATAAAATCTTAAAATCATCTTTATTAAAAAAGCCGACATTTATTAATTCACTCAATAAAATGGGCGGAATGCATAAAACGTAGTAGATGCTATTGCTTCAGCAAATAGTCACTACTTTGTAGCATTTTCTTTTACATAAAAGTAGGTGCGTTTGTTGAGAAGAACTTACTACACAACAGAAGTACCTACTACTGACCAGAAGTATCTACTAAAAAGCGTAGCGCCAGCCGTGTCTGCATTACACCAATCGTGATGGAATTAGTTTTCCATGTGCTTGTGATTTGTGAATTCACATTTTTACGTGCCAAATTATTAGAATTGTACATGAGTAAAAATGAGTGACTCAGAGCCGAAGCGACAAAAGAGTTACGCGAGGATAAAAATGAAAAATTGTTATTTGTTAATCTTCTTCACAATTATTAAATTTTATTTGATAAAAGAATGACCCAAAAATTAAGAATCTTCTTCTTAGTTTGTAAATTTTTCTATGACACACATTCATAAATGCTGTCATATTGTAACAAAACAATACCTACGCCGAAGACGTCCACCCACCAACTTCACTTAAACTGAAGCAAAATACTACTAAACAAGCACATACTTCAAAAGCGTAGTACATTCTTCTATGTAGGCTGGTAAATAGTAGCAAATACTACGGAGAAAAGCAAATGCTTTTTAAGTTTAGTGAAATCTTCAAAAATGTAGTACGTACTTGAAGCATTAGCATTTACTACATTTTATGCCACCATGGGCACTTTACTTTATAGCTAAACTCGCACCTATTTATGGTTATCGGGACAAACTCTTATACAAATACTTGGAAATACTTGGATTTTCCATAAATAATATATAAACAATAAATAACTTTTTATTAATTGTACGCCTTAAATCAATTATTATTTTTCAAATACATTATCAATACTATTTAATAAACAACTCTTTGATTGATTTTATTATCATCGTAAAAGCGTTAAAAAGCAGTAGCAGAATGAATTGCTATATCAAAATAGCGGGTCGGACACATCTCTACTTGTCACTGTCTTGAGTCTTGTCATAACATTATATTCGAATGAGTGCGTTGTATGACAAAGATAGCAAATGTTCGATTTCCACGGACATGGTGTACATTTTTTTCGAATCCTGAAAAAACTAATAAATATTTTTTAAAAATTTAGACACAAAATGAAAGACTAAATTATTATCGAGGGCCGAAAGTCCCTTAGAATATATAAGAAGTTTCTTTCAAATGAGATAGTTGAAATTAAAAATCACACTACATTTTCTCTTAGTTTTTCACCTCTGTAACTTATTATAATAAACATTATAGAAGTTCTCAGGGACTTTCGGCCCTCGCTAATAACGTAATCTTTCATTCTGCGTTTAAATTTTTGAAAAATATTTATTAGTTTTCTCAGGATTCGAAAAAAATGAATCCCCATTTGAATAGCATTGCAGCCGAAAATACGTACCGATCCTCATAAGGGAATAAAAGTTTTGATACATAAAGTATGTAGAGTGGGGGATAAAAAAAATTGAACGTATTAAATGAGCGCTGAAAGACCTATGTGGCGCCCTCTGGGTAATACATCATTTTTGGTAACGAATTTAGATTTCTCATCCCAAAAACCCACGCTTACCAAATTTCGTATTATTATCCCATGCTTGTCAGGAAATATTCAAGAACAAATAAAATAAAAGTTTAACTTTGACACCTCGTATTTCGGTTATTATCAACTTTCGTACTAAGGTAAGTTAGCTTAAATCGACCTATTGTAAGCTCAGGAATCTAAGGTTAAGCTATGGCCCATTCTTTACCAAACACCATGTATTGTGTCATTTGTTTCCTGTTATTTGTGATATAGTTATTTTCCTAACTAGTGCGGAAAGTGATACTTTCACGCACGAGACTGCCGTTGACCCGAACGACGCGATAGTGGATTTCGGGCAAGCAGTCGAGTCGAAGGCTGAAGAAGAAGAAATTTATTGATATAATTTCGGTGAAATGTCCTTTTGGTAAACTGTCTTTCGGTGAAATGTTTTTGGTGAATTGTTTTCGGTGAATTTTCCTTAATTTCGTTTAGCTGTCAGATGTGTTCGTTTACAATAAAATATCTTTTTCTTTTTAGTTTAAATTATATTTAAAAACTTTAAAAACTAAAGTACCTACAAATTTTGATTTAATTTTTTATTTTGTTGTTTCTAACCTGACCAGGATAACCTGACATGCTACCGCAATTCAAAGGTTAACCTCTTCGCGCCGGATCGTCATACGGCAAGTCGCACCTTATATACGGATTCGCGCGCTTATCCGCTGGCGAACGAGCTCATGATGCACCCTTGTCCATCACCGTACGTAGCGGACAGTCAAGCATGATGCACACGGGTGCATCACCGTACCGAAGGGGTTAACTACCCTAGAGCGTTCCTTTGCTTAGTGCTACTTCCATTATTTTCGTTTGAAACTAGCCAGTGTAGTCTACACTCGACTGCACTCTTAAGGTATGTATAGATATGCGCACCGTGCGTTCTTGGCGCCGACAGAAGTTGGATCGTGTGCGCACCGTTTGTGTGTCACTTGAAAACACGTACTAACGCGTACTAATCTAATGAACCAGCCACGAACTCGTACCGCACACACGGCGCGACGTCTTCGGTGCGCATATCTGTATGTACCTTTAAGCTAAGGACACATTATTAACACGTGTCGTGTTAACACGTGTCAACACGGCACGTCAGAATGCGACATATCAGATAGGCCGGACACATATCTCTGTTGCAAAACGTGTGTTATGCTGACATTTTGATGTTCTTAAACTAGTGAAATAGTGGTTACAATACAATGGAACACCTACAACAAGCAGAGATGGATTGGTTAGATGAAGAAGAGGAAATGCTAGCTGTTTCTGCGGCATTGCTTATGCTACGATATGAATGCAGAGAGTACTGAGTTCATCCAATAAACGAACGTAGACACGAATTTGGTGAATATCATGTTCTGCTAATTGTTCCTCCATATTTAAACGTATAAAATGTACTTATAAAATATGTAAACAAACTCCCGGCGCTGTCTTGATGTTTTAACACACTGTAACACTGACGAAAATCTAACCACGTTAGATATTGAAAACACGCGTTAAGACGTATTAAAGCGTGTTGTCGGTTTCTGACGACACATCACAATAATATGTGTAGATCTATTTAAAATAACGTTATAGATATTTCTATGACACGTGTTAATGCGTGTTAACACGACACGTGTTAATAATGTGTCCTTAGCTTTAAAGTGCTACACAAGAAAACAAAGGAACAGTTCTATAGAGTGCGAATATACCTATTGGGACCGTGCAAGTTCGGAAAAGCGACACCTGGTTTCATAGCTCGGCAACATTTTTCGCACTTCTAATTATATTGGCCAATTATACTAGTCCTGGTTGCTGGATAATTGTCAAGGCCATAGCCCAAAAAAAATATAAGAAGAAAAAGTAAGATCGAGGTTATGTTATTAAAAGGTAAACAATTGTATATAGTAAATAAAATTAATTTATTAGAATGCAGTACTACAAGCAAAATACAATTAATTAAATTTACTTTTACATAATAATTGCATATCATATCAATATTGTGGAGCAACATATAATTTTTCTTCTTCAATGACAGTAGGTATGAAATATACGTCAATTTAACAATTTCAATTGACAATATGAATTTTTCAAGAAAGTTGCAAGATTTCTCCACTATTTGCGCACGATCGTTTCTCGTATCCCTTCCAAGTACTTTGCACACCGCGAATAAATATAATATAAGAAATTCGGAATGGACTTTTGTAAAAAGAGATATAGTGCAGGTCAAGATATAGTATTTTTGTGACTTTGACTTTTATTTTTTTTTTTTTACAACTATTATATCGTCTCAATTCTAACCATCACGACTCCCATTACGTACCGATAAATGCTGCAAGGTCTATACGAAGGAGAAGCGTACTGGGATCTTTGACCGTCAAAGTTTGACGGTTATAACAGAGAACAACGAACACATGTTCACGTGTTCGTTGTTCTCTGGTTATAATTGGAAGTTTGTGGTGAAACTATTTAAGAAAGTCATAAAACATGAAGACCTGCACTTCATCTGTTAATTTATTGGTCCTAAAATTTTTCGTATTATATAAAAAAGTTCGTATATTACTAATATTCGTTTTTTTTTCTGCTTTTAGGACCGTCTAAACAGATGTTGCTTGTATTCATTGTATATACAAAATATAGATAATTTAAAATAAAATTATTTACAAAAGTAGTTTTAGTTTTTATTATTTTATTTTAGCATTCTACATATTTGAAAATAGGCTTGACCATTTTTTACATGATTCCACAAGTTCTAGCTATTACGATGTGGTTTCATCAAAATGTAATACCGCCACATTACTAAATCAATGTCCGGCAGTACTTTAACCGTATAATTTCCAAATCGCTAGATAGGGAGACGATGGAATGGCAAGCAAAACTTTTCGAATTAAAGAATCTGTTATAGTTAGGGATCATTTAACAGAGGACATAAAGATAAAAGAGATGTGCGACAAGGATGTAAACTGTCCTCATTATTATTCAATATACAGGGTGGGTCATTAGTGCGAGGAAGTCCAATTACTCATTTGTCGAAAGAGATACGAAAAATGTTAGGTTAGGTTAGTAAAAAAAGTTATTCAGATAAACTTTGGGGCATAGATAGAAGATAGGACCAAATTTTACAAATATTTTCACATATACAGGGTGTGTCGTTGGGAAACGGAAATACTTTAATGGTGAATAGAGGTCACCGAGGCCGTTCTAGGTATACTAAATTTTTTGCCCTACCGACTTTTATATCCGAGTTACATGGTGTTTTATCGATTTTGCTCATTTCTTTCCTAAGCCATAACTTTAGAACCACCCTGTATATTTTTTAATATTTGGTACACATATGTCTCATTCAAAACCCAAACGACCGCCATACTAATCAGAAGAAAAATCCAGGTCCGGATTAACAAAAAATTATAAAGTAATTGTGACCTTGAAACAACACCCTGTATATTGAAATTTTGAAAATTTGTTTGCATATTTGAAAAGAGCACAAAAAACTAACTCTAATGGTTCGCTTGTATTTTTCGGCCAGATAATTTTTTGACTTTAATTTTGAAATTATATTGAATTTTTTAAGAACTCAACATTAAAAAGCAGGTATTATTAACTTTTTTAATTATAAATTATTAAAGTTATTGAATAAATACCCATTTTAAAATGAATCAATACTTATTTACCACATTGGAAAGACCCAATTATTAATCACAATAAAATCCAGGTCCGGAATAACAAAAAAACATAAAGTGATTGTGACATTGAAACAACACCCTGTATATTGACATTTTCAAAATTTGTTTGCACATTTGACAAGACCACAAAAATCCGAGTTTATCGGTTCACTTTGATTTTTTGTGCAAAAATTTATTTAAATTTGAAATTAAATATATTCAAATTTTTAAGAACCCTGAAATTAATAAGCAGGTTTTTAAAGCACTTTTAATAATAAATCATTCAAGTTAATAAATAAATACAAATTTAAAAAATAATCAGTTATTATTTACTGAGTTAGAAGGACTCACTTACTAATCACAAGAAAAATCCAGGTCCGTATTAACAACAAAATATAAAGTAATTGTGACCTTGAAAAAACACCCTGTATATTGAAATTTTTAAAATACGTTTGCACACCTGAACAGAGCACGAAAAACTAAGTTTAATGTCCCGCTTTAATTTTTTGTGCAGACAATTTAATGACATTACTTTTGAAATTATATCGAAATTTTTATTATGAGTCCCCAGAGTTCTTAAAAATTTCGACATAATTTCAAAATTAAATTCATTAAATTGTCTGGCCAAAAAATTAAAACGAACTTAGTTTTTTGTGCTCTTTTTATATCTATGTGCAAACGGATTTTGAAAATTTGAATATAGAGGGTGTTGTTTTTACAATTACTTTATATTGTTTTGTTAATCCGTACCTGGATTTTTGTTATGATTTGTAAGTGGGTCGTTAGAATGTCGTAAATAAGTATTGATTATTTTTCAAATGGATATTTATTTAATAACTTTAATATTTTATTGTTAAAAAGTGCTTTAAAAATCTGCTTTTTAATTTCAGTGTTCTTAAAAGTATCAATATATTTATTTCAAAATTAAAGTCATTAAATTTCCTTTACATAATATTAAACCAAACCGATAAACTCAGATTTTTGTGGACTTTTCAAATGTGCAAACAAATTTTGAAAATGTCAATATACAGGATGTTGTTTTAAGATCACAATTACTTTATGTTTTTTTGTTAATCCGGACCTGGATTTTTCTTGTGATTAATAATTGGTTCGTTCCAATGTGGTAAATAAGTATTGATTAATTTTAAAATGAGTATTTATTCAATGGCTTTAATAATTTATAATTAAAAGATACCTGCTTTTTAATGTCAGAGTTCTTAAAAAATTCAATATAATTTCAAAATTAAAGTCATATAATTGTCTGGCCGAAAAATTGAAGCGAACGATTAGACTTCGTTTTTTGTACTCTTTTCAAATATGTAAACAGATTTTCAGAATTTCAATATACAGGGTGTTGTTTTAAGGTCACAATTACTTTATAATTTTTTCTCAATCCGGACCTGGATTTTTTTTGTGATTAGTATGTCGGTCGTTTGGGTTTTGGATGAGACACATGTGTATCACATATCAAAAAAATATATAGGGTGGTTCTAAAGTTATGGCTTAGGAAAGAAATTGGCAAAATCGATAAAACACCCAGTAACTCGGTTATAAAAGTCGGTAGGGCAAAAAATGTAGTATACTTAAAACCGCCTCGGTGACCTCTATTCACAATTAAAGTATTTCCGTTTCCCTATGAAACACCCTGTATAGGGCCACCCTTATTGACAGGGTGACACAAACTGTTTTTTTAATGGATATTTTATCCTTTATATTTTTACATTTTTGGATTCTTCTCGATGTCTTCTTTCCTAGAATATACGGTTTTTTAATGGTATACGAGGTGGTTTAAAAGATAATTACGTTTTTTTTTTATTAATTTCGTAGCAATATTCACACCCTGGATAATTTTGTAGTGATTTGACATCAAAAACTCTATTATGTTCACTGCTTTACTGCTTTAATTTGTGAGTTATTCGCGATTCTTTAACCCAAACATTCATAATATTAATCTAGAATGATCATTAATTTATTATATTGAATGAACTATCAAAATACCTACGTAGTTAAGATTGTTGATGGGTAAAGTATTAATAAAAACATACAATATCCTACCTAGTTGGCTATGACTTTTACACTGATTTTTTTTAAACATTTAACATTATAGTATTTTTATAGTTTTCATGACGCCACGCTTACGAAGCAGAAAAGATAGATGAGGATTAATATTTTACGCACCAACAATCTTACGTACGTAGGTATTTTGATATCTCATTCAATATTAATAAATTAAGGATAAGTCTAGATTAACATGGAGTCATTGAAGAATCTCGAAGCATTTGAAATCTGGTGCTGTAGACGCATGTTGAGGATTTCCTAAATAGACAAAGTTATTACACCAATGAATAAGTTTTACACAAAATGGGTAAAGAGCTCAAACTAGTCATAACCATAAAACGTCACAAATTGGAATACCTGAGACATATTATGCGTAATTAACAACGATATAACTTTGGACCATACTTCAAAGTGTAAGGTGCACGAAAAAAAAGAGGCAGAGGGAGAATAATATCGTGGCTTTGTAGCGTACGAAAATGGTTTAACTTTTCCACTACCGGACTTCTATAGGGTAGCAGTCAACAAATACTCCAGGGAAATAAGCTAGAAATAGATCATGTCCGGGACACTCAAAGATCCAGGTAGCTGACTACTTTTTTAGTTATTGTAGACATATAGGAAGAAAGCCTGCCTGTTCGCTGCCTAGAGGTCGCGTCCGTTTTTTAATTATTAACAATTTAGTGCAAAAATCGCGATTTTTTTGATTTTTTGAACCCCATTCAAAAGCTAAATAGTTGACATAAAATTACAAAATTTAATTTTTTAGAACATTTAAAACCTTCAAAATGCCGATTTTTGAAAGTTAAAAAGTTAATTTGTTGCTACGCAAACTGCAAAATAAGTGAAAATCTGTATTTGTTCATAACTTTTACTAAAACTACCTTAGAACTTTAATGTTTCACCCAAAATTGGGTATTGGGTTACTTAACAAACCCTCAAAATTTAATATCCATTTAGGATCCAATAATTAGTTAAAAAGTTCTATTTGTTTATCCCAGAGACCTTTATTTTGCAATAACATAAGACAGAAAATAATGAAGATAGGGCAATTCTGCGTATACCAAATGAAAGTACAAAAGTGATACTATCAAAAGGTACTAAAAAAAGATAAAAAATTATCTAATATAGTCAAAAATCCTAATGCCAAATTTTTGAAATTTTGTAGTTTATAAACATTTAAAATAATTTAAAAATATTGTCCGTAGAAAAAAACATTTTACATATTTAAAATGCTGGTATTTTACGCGAATTTTTAAAAATGTAGTTCAATTGGTGGCTAGTCGTGGTCAGTGAAGGGGGAGCTGGAAGCCGACAAATGCACGAGTTCAAAAACTAAAAACTTAAAACTACTATCATTTTCTATATCTCGAGATCTACTGAATATATTATTTGGATCTTTCTTTTTTTAATTTGTATATAATTCTTCTGTACATTACAAATATGCAATTTGTCTAGACATTTATTAATTAATAAACAGTCTAATTTGTTTAAACAATTTTTGAAAAAATAATTTTTTCCCAAAAATCCATGTTTTTAATCATTATTAATCATAGAAAAAGTTAAGGTATACTTTTATAAATAAATTATCTTCAATAAATAATTATCTAATAAAAATAATTTATTTATTAAAGTGTACTTTAACTTTTTCTATGATCATTAATGATAATAGGATTAAAAAATAGATTTTTGTAAAAGAAATATTTTTTCAAGAATTGTCAATTAGACTGTTTAGTAATTATTAAATTTATAAACAAATTGCGTTTGTAATGTATGTACGTAGAAATTACTTACAAATTAAAAAAAGAAAGATCAAAATCCATCGAGTTGATCTTGATCCGGAGATGCAGAAAGTTGTAGTTAAAGAATTGCTCTATATGTATTTTTTATCCACCCTGTTTGTCACGTAATAAAGCAACACTACTTAATTTCTATACCATTGCATTTCTACTGGCTCCTAATAAAAAACAAATTATTTGGTAATTTTTATTAAATTTTTTAAGATAATACAAAATTAAGTACATGAAGTGCAAAATTTGCTGAAGCGTTTTCACTATTTAACAAACATTGAGTTCTTAACAAGTTTGGTCTCTCTCGCCATCCCAGGATCCAGTTTTGCTACAGATCAGTATGTATGTGGAACCACTTGGACACGTTATTGTTACTTTATCCCCGAACAAATATGATCTACCTTTTATATCAGTATCATCAGATATTTCAGGTTTTCCACAAGATTTTCCTATAAAAGACATTTTATGTAATGTAAAAAATAGTTTATATATAAATGAGAACAACAAAAACAGATTGATATACTCAGTAAAAAAATTGAATTAGTTAAACAGCCATTTTGACATATTTTCTCGAATATTTCATAAACCAATTATATAGGACGGTCCGATAAGTACTTAGCCTTCAAGAGAAAAACGAAAATTTTGGAAAAGTAGTGATTTATTTTTGAACGTAGTTTCTTTTTAGCTCGATACACTTGTCCCAACGATTCTCCACCTTCTTTAACCCGTCCGAAGAATACCTTTTCTCGAGGTCTGTAAAGTAGGCTTCCGTGGTGGTGATGAACTCTTTATTCGACTTAAATTTCTGACCGACAAGTGAATTTTTCAAGTTTGGAAATAAAAATAAGTCCTACATGCCCAAATCTGGAGAATGCGTTGGATGAAACAGCAGTTTGTAGACCAATTCGACCAATTTGGCGGAGGTGTGAGTCGGACCGTTGTCATGGTGGAAGAGTATTTTTTCTTCCCCAATTGGGGCTGTTCTTTTTGAAATTCGGCGCTGAATCGGGCCAATAATGCGGTATAGTAAAGCCCTGCGATCGTTTTGCCCTTTTGCCAGGAAGTGGATATACACACACCCAGAATTATATGGAATCACCTGATATTTCTTATTATTTCGTGCGAATTTAAAAAAACGAACACACGAAGTCAAACAATATTTATTTTAAACCAATTTAATAATAGATACATAACAATTAAATAAAACAATAAAGTATTTAACAAACAAATTGAAATTAGTTGTTTTAAAGTCAATAGCATAAAAAATTTCAATGTAAAACGAATAATGTTTAAATTGTTTTTATTTATTTTTTTTTGTTTTTTTTTTGGTAGTTATAGTGTTATCACCTCTAGTCCTTATGCAAGCTTTAGTTTGCGTGGGCACGCTTCTAATCAAATTATCAACATTTTGTTGTGGTAGGTTGCTCCATCCTTCAAGAGCAGCTTGTACTAGTCGTGCAACTCAACCAAATAACCTATACCGTACCGAGCTGTACTATCTGATTGTCTTATTGATTTGTTTATTTTCAATAAAAACCTTTATTCTTCGCAACAATAACAAGTTTTTTCAAAAGAAATAAATATTACTTTGAAATACATGGTGATTCCATTATAAGTTTGGATGTGTGTAGATTACACCTTGTGAATCTCAGAAATAAAAGTGGCTATCACCTTTCCGGCCGATTGGACTGTCTTCGCCCTCCTAGGAGCACGTTCGTGGGTGATGTCCACTGTATCGACTGTTCCTTAGTCTCTGGTGTATACCAGTGGAACCATATTTCGTCGACGGTTATGAGACAACGTAAAAACTCATTTGGTCATTTGGACTACGCTTAATGGTCTTTGGTCTCATGGTTACGTTTATTGTTCAGAGTTAGAAAATGCGGCCATAGCGCCGACAGCTTTTTTATGCCTAAAATTTCATGCAGGATATGGCCAACGAGAACTTTTGAGATGTCTCCGCTATCTCACACACCTTCAGTGGGCGGCCTATATACCAATACGAGATTGCGAATTTCTTTCACGTTATCCTCAGTGGCAGCCGTTTCCCGGGCACCTGGGAGTGAGTTGTCAAAAACCGACGTGCCACCACGTTGAAAATTAATAAACCAATTTTTGACGGTTTCCATCGAAATATAAGAGTCGCCGTTTTTAGAATTCAAGCGATTTTTGATATCGCTGCGGGATTTTCCTTCTAAAAACAAGTGTCGAATCACCGACTGATATTACTCTTTTTTTTTTCATTTTTCTTAAATCCCTAAACTTGCCCGCTTAGACATGCACTCGGTCAAAATAAAAGTAAACGGGATAATATACCACGGTTATTAGACTTTATTACGGTTGTCTTGTCCGACAGTGGTGGGGAGACTTATATTTTTGACTTTACGTCACAAGAGTTTACATTCCCATATTTTTAAATTATTTTCGATCATTGAATGTGTGTTATTGTGTATATATGTGTATTATTTGTGTTATTATGAAATAATAAGACAAATAGTACACATTTTATCTTATACCGGGTGGTGAATCGTAAAAACGGCCATAGGAAACTCAATGTAAAATTCTGAATTGTTGAATTCCTGCTTCCCTAATTATTCTACATCAAAAGTCATTTTTTTTAACATCCAATTTATTTACAATCTGTAATATGATTACAATAAGTAAATTGTTTAACAATTAAAAGAGACTTGCAGGAGACTGTCCAGTGACAATAACCTATAAAATCATAATTTTAGTACTTAACAAAATTATTTGTGACTAATAAATAAAACCCTATAAATAAAACTCTATAATAAATAAAATATTTTTGAAAATTTAAAATTTAAAATCTTGTTCGTAGATCGCTTGGAGTGTGGCGCTTTAGCCTTCTGTTTGCCTGGGGTCTCATTAGGTTCTTCGCTAGCCTGTTGGGGTGGTTTTGTAGTCGGATGTCGTATTTTTGGGCGTAACTGGCAATTTCTTCTTTGACAGTCTTCATTTGGAGATCACGATTGATGTGTTCATTGGGCATGTACCACGGTGCATTTGTAATAATGCGCAAGGTTTTCGATTGGAATCTCTCCAGGATGTCGATATTGGATCTCGACGCAGATCCCCACAGTTGGATACCATAGCTCCATATTGGCTTAATCACTGCCTTGTATACTAAAATTTTATTGTACAAACTCAGTTGTGACCTTTTTCCTATCAGCCAGTACATTTTATTGAGTTTCAGACCCAACTGTTTTCTTTTCGTGAATATGTGTTTCTTCCACGTTAATCTGCGGTCCAAGTGCATACCTAGGTATTTTACGTCATCCTTTTGTTGTAGTACTTAATTATTTATTGAGACGGTTGGGCACGTATCTTTTCGATTAGTGAACGTTATATGTACTGACTTGCTTTCGTTTACTTTAATTCGCCATGTTTGTAACCAGATATTTATACTGTCGAGATTTGTCTGGAGCAGTTGCGAGGCGATGTACGGGTTTGAGTGAGCTGCAATGATTGCTGTGTCATCTGCATATGTGGCTGTGATGATGTTTTGGCTTGTAGGAAGATCTGCTGTGTAGAGTAGGTAGAGAACTGGTCCAAGGACACTACCCTGAGGTACTCCAGCGTTGATTGGATATAAGTTAGTGCACTGATCTTTAACTTTTACAAGGAAATTGCGGTCGGAGAGATAGGACTTGAGGATTAGAAAGTAGTTGAGAGGAAGGACTTTTCTTATTTTGTATAGCAAGCCAGTGTGTCAGACTTTATCAAAAGCCTGCGAGACATCCAAAAAGGCTGTCGAGCAGTATTGCTTCTCTTCTAAGGCTTTGTTTATGGAATTGCAGACTCGATGAATTTGCTCGGTGGTAGCATGTTGTTGTCTAAATCCAAACTGGTGGTTGGGTATTAGCTGCTTTTCCACGAGGATTGGCTGTAATCTGTCTAGTAAGAGTTTTTCAAAAACCTTTGACATCACTGAAAGTAGACTGATAGGTCTATAGGACTTAACTTCTTCTACAGGCTTGCCTGGTTTGGGTATTAAGATGATTTGTGCCACTTTCCACAAAAGGGGATAGTAACCAGTTCTTAAGATTGCGTTAAAAATCTTTGTCAAATATTGCACGCCTTTCTTGGGAAGTTCTTTTAAAATTCTTGCAGTGATTAAGTCGAACCCTGGGGACTTTTTCGGATTCATATCTGTTTGGATTTTGTTGAAAACTTGTTTGGCTGTGAATTTCTCCAACGGTGCTTCTAGTTGGTATGGATATTCTAAATACAATTGAATATTATCTTCTGCATCAGAGTTGTTGTTTTGGGCATGTAGTTGGAACACTTCCTCCAGGTATTTGGCAAAGACTGTAGCTTTTTCGTTGTTACTTTTAGCCCATCGTCCGTTACTGGCCCGGATAGGCGGATTAGAGAGTTGTGGTCTGTTAATCTTTCGTGTTGCCTTCCATAGTATTCGGAGGTTTCCGTGGCAGATAGATTTTGTAGATATCGTTTTATGTCGTTGTTTTTATTGTTGTTTAACAAAGTTTTTAGTCGCGCTGTAGCTTGGTTTAATCTATTTTTATCCTGGGGTGCACGGGTTCTTTGCCATACTTTCCTTAGTCTTCTTTTTTCTGCGATTTTTTCTTTTATTTCGTTGGGTAAATCTTTGTGTATGATTGTTCTTGGTTGTTTAGGTGTTGACTGCCAGCCAGCTTCCTGAATTATCCTATTTAATTGATTTACTGCTTCGTCAATTTCGCCATCCGATTTTAGTGGGATGTTTAGGTCTAGTCTCTCATCAAGGATAGCCCGGAATTTAATCCAATTGGTATATTTACTACTTAAATATGGTGGAGGTTGTGTTTCGAGGATATTCGTGGATATCATGACCAAGACAGGAGAGTGGTCGGATTAAAGATCGAAACAAGATTGTGCTGTCTGGGATTCAAGTGGTATTCCTTTAGTCACACAGAAATCAACCAAATCTGGAATTTTGTTTGTGTCTGTGGGCCAGTATGTGGGTTCGCCAGTAGATATGTATTTAAGGTTGTTGGTTTCCATTGCCATGTATAATTGCCTACCTTTCGGGGTTATTAGCCTGGATCCCCAGTGAGTGTGTTTTGCGTTATAATCGCCGCCTGCTAGAAACCTGTTTCCAAGTGTGTTGAAGAATTCTTGGTATTGATTTTTGGCTATAGTATGTCGTGGTGGACTATATATTGCAGTTACTGTTAAAGGACCGTTCCAGTCTTCTATGCTAATACTTGTTGCTTGTATATAGTCTCTTTTAAACTTATTTAACTCGTGGTGTTTTATAGATGACTTAATTATGATTGCCGTTCCTCCATGTGCAGTGCCATCTGGATGTTTGGTGTTATATATTGCATAGTTGGGAATTCTCAGATAGCTTCTATTTGTAAAGTGTGTTTCAGATATTAACATTATGTCGATGTTGTGTATTAGTATAAAAGCTTTAACCTCTTGAGCATGATTTGTTAGCCCGTTGGCATTCCAAATAGCTATTTTTAAAAATTTGATCATTTTGTTAATTTAGTGACGACGGTGGTGAGAAGGTTTAACAGTGTATCCATTTGTTCCATCAGGACTTTTAACATATTCTTTAGTTCAGCCATGTCATTTGAGGCGGGAGTATTGGTAGTAATTACTTCTGTTTGGTTTGTATTACTATTCGTAATTTGTTGTGAGTTATTAACGATTTGAGCGTAGGTAACTCCTGCTTGGACATGTTGTGCATGATTAATTGGCATGCTAGGCCTGGGTTTAATCGTTGGGAATTTTTTCGTTTGTAGCTCCTTGTATACCCTGCAACCTTTGTAGTTTTCTGGGTGGTCTCCCTCGCAGAGTACACACTTAACGTTGGCACTTCTTTCTTTATTAGTGCATTGCTCTGTTGCATGATCCCCTGTGCACTTTACACATCGTGGTCTAAGGTAGCAGTATGATTTGGTATGTCCGTATCGTTGACATCTAGAACATTGTGGTATCTCTCTTTTCTGGTACGGTGGTTCAATTTTAATCTTATGGTTTAATAGGAACTCAATGTCATATATATTTCTATTATTATCAGAAGGTTCCAGGTCGACGAAAAATAGTGATAGCTGATCTTTAGTTTTAGGGTGTTTGATGTTCCAAATGTTTCTAACAGTGTGGCCTTTCTCTTCTATTTCCTTTTTTATAAGATTTTTGTCCATCGAGTAATGCATGTTCTTAGGAACAACCCTGAAACTGCGCTCGTTTTTTATTTGATAAGTATGAAACTCTGTCTTTTTTTCCGATAGGGCTTTTGTTATTGTACTATAGTAGTCAGCAGATTTTGGCTGAAGTTTAACTTGATCGGAGCTAAGAACTTTTAATTCGTAATTATTTTCAGCAATTTGGTTTAGTAATTCGATAAGTGGGGGTATGTGTTTAACCCCCTTAATAAATATTGGAGGCGGTTTGGTTATTTTCTCTTTTTCACTTGTGCTTTCATTGTCATTTATTTCATCATCTTTTGACTCGCTATTTAGTGCCTCGAATCTGTTAGAAGCGGTAGTCGGCGAGTTCAGCCAGTAATCGTTTATTTTTGTTTGCTTTACAATTTTTTTGTCTGGACTAGTTCGATGTCTTTTGTTGGAGTTTTCGACTGTTTTCCATTCGGTTTGATTTAATGAGGTGGAAGGTGGGTTAGTATATTGGGGTTGCTTTAAGGGTTGAGAGTAAGATGTGTTTAATGGTTGAGAAATTTGCATATTACCTTGTAATTGTTGATCAGTGCACATTTGGTATTTTGGAGCGTACGCCACTGGCTGCTGACTAGTACCCATTGCGTCGCATTGCATAGGTTCGTTAGATTGCGGAATCGAAGCGGAATCCATTTTCGCTTTTTGGGTCCCATTAACAATCGTTTAATTTGTTTCACCACAAAAACTGGATTTTTATTTTTGTATTTATATTTAACTATAGATAAGCAGACTGGTAATATCGACTGTCTCGTTCGAAATTCAAACAAAGACTCTCAAAAGTCATGAGAGAATACTTGTAGAGAATTAAAATCTGTGTTAAAATCAAAAGTAGAAATTGTTCTACGATTTAAATGCATTCCAAAATTTTGAAAAATATGATACATTTGCCACAATAGTGTAAAAGTAAGGCCACACGTTACTATGCTGACAGTGCTCACACCATTGACTGAATAAAAAAATCTTTATTATTAATCCTTTCTCAGCAACTGAGGGTATCTTATCAACTGTATTGTTTTTAAACAATAGATGATAAAATAAAAATATTGACAGTTCAAAAATGTGAACATTATTGCATTGTGTGTGGCCTAAGTTTGGACTGAAAACTAAAATGTATTACATTTTTACAAAATTTTGGAATATGTTTAATTACGTAGACCAATTTTAACAGTTATTTCCAATACAGATTTCAATCCTCTTCAAATAGTTTCTAATGTCTTTTGATGTAAAATAATTATTAGGGAAGCTGGAATTCAACAGTTCAGAATTTTACATTGAGTTAATGCAAAACTTTGACGCATGTCAAAAATCTCATTGTGTTTTAATTGTATTCATTTTTTTCGAATCCTGAGAAAACTAATAAATATTTTTGAAAAATTTAAACTCAGAATGAAAGACTACATTATTACCGAGGGCTGAAAGTCCCTGAAAACTTCTATAATGTTTATTTTAATAAGTTACAGGGCTGAAAATAAAAGATAAGTGTGATATTTAATTTCAAATATTTCATTCAATAGAATCTGCCTGTTTATTCTAAAGGGCTTTCCGCCCTCGGTAATAATGTAATCTTGCATCCTGCGTTTAAATTTTTCTAAAATACTTGGTTTTCTCAGGATTCGAAAAAAATCATATTACGATTCAAATGACAGTAAACTCTTGTGACGTAATCTCACCCTTAATGTTCATTGGTTAGTCGATTTAGGCAACCGTAGTAATGTCTAAGAACCGTGATAATATACATTTTAGTGACATGACATTTTAGTTAAATCTGACAGTTGTCACATTTTATTTGCAATTTGCCATAAAAACAAATCAATTGTGTTTATTGCATTTATAAAATTGTATTTTCTTTGATTTGTATAGTCTGTCACATACAATTTAATGCGTTAGAAAGAAATCGAAAAACTGTGACGCACTGAAAGATGCTCATGAGAAAAAGCATACGAGTCCAATTTGGCTTATACGCTCTGAGATTCGCTGGTGTCGCTCCTAGCGGATTACTAATGCAACTTTCACCGGTAATTTTTAAATTTATTATTTAATTGTTATCGCTTAATATTTACAACGCAAAAAAGTAATTAAATTGTAATCAATTTTTTTAAGATTTTGCTAATCATTTTGACGTTCTATTGATAAAATATGAATTTCTTACTTCGGATACTTTCACAATTATCGTGTAGATGGCGCTAAGATTAATTTATAATTACATATTACGGAACATTAAAAAAACTTAAATTCAGTATTTAAAACGTAAGTATATTTAAGGTAAAAATATATACCACAGCTTTGACCAACTAATATTTTTTATAATTAATGTTCTTAATTATAATTTTAAATTAATCACTTTGACATTTATGTCAAATTTCCAGTAAACGTTTACAGACTTGTCACTACTGGCGCTCGCGAATTTTTAAATATCCTCTCTACGTACGAGCTCACAGCGTATATTTTGACATAGGCCGTCTACAAGAGTGTATTACACGATGGTAGATTTCTCTTGCGACAGTGGCGCCATCGGGCTGCGAGGCTAAGTACTTATCGGACCACCACGTAGAAGTATAATTAAACTCGTTGAATTTGTCTCTAAAAAGACTATTCATTCATTCTTTTTCAATTAAATTTTAAATTTATTTCATGCAACCATGAGAAGAGTTATCGTATGATACTACGTAAGTACCTTAATAGTCCAGAGAAATAAAGTTTTTGTCGGGACACTTGAGCAGCCAGGTTGCAAATGGGTTTTTTAATACTATATACCTATTAACACATTATAAATACAAAAATGCCCGTCACAGTTCGGACGAGAAATTTAGTTATTAACAAATAAGGGTAAAAATGGCAATTCTTTCGTTTAAATCGCTACAGGTAAAAATAGGGTAATCAAATATCTTATCTATAATATTCTTCTTTTAGTAGATGATACAAGGTTTAAAATTACACCTTTTGAATTTTGTTACGATCATTTGTTGCTTCGAAAATTGCAAAATAAAACTAAAATTTCGAAAATAAAAAAATTGCTATAACTTTTGCGAAAATGCCCTTAAGACTTTCATTTTGCATGAAAAGTTGACTCAAACAGTCCATATAATGCACAAAAAATTTTAGGACGATTCGTCAGTCAGTTTAAATTTTATTCAATTTGTTTATCCCAAAGAGCTTTTTTTGGCAATGTTATTGTTCAGAAAATAATAATGATATAGCAATTCTGTGGAAACCACATGAAAGAAGAATAGTTATAATCTCAAAGTATTGAAAAAAAATCATTAAAAAGTCGTTTTTATTCCTCCGAAAACATTTTACTGAAGTAGAGTCATTTTTGGCTTATAAACAATTTTAATAGCTTTGTTAATATTGACTGTAGAGTAAATCTACTTTGAAATTTCAAAAGCTGATATTTCTACACGAATTTTCAAAAAAAAATTTTGCCTAGGTTAATTAGGGTCAAAGTTAGCCCCTTTTACTATTCACAGTTACTTCTATATACATAAAATTCTCCTGTAACAGTGTTAGTTACCATACTACTCCGAAACGGCTTGACCGATTTTTATAAAATTTTACACGTATATCCTATAGGACTAAGAATAGGTTATAACCTGTTTTTCATACCCATAAGTTATAAAGGAGTTTTCACTTAGGCAAAAAGTTTTTTCTGAAAATTTGTGTAAAAATACCAGCTTTTCAAATCACATTGTAGTTTTAGCCTATATTCAATATTAACAAAGTTATTTAAATTGTTTATAAGCCAAAAATAACTCTGCTTTTTTAAAATGTTTTGGAAGTGATAAAAATGACTTTTTAATGATTTTTTAAATACGTTGAAAATATGACTATCCTTCTTTCATGTGGTTTTCACAAAATTGCTATATAATTATTATTTTCTGAACAATAACATTGCAAAAAAAAGATCTTTGGAATAAACAAATTGAATAAAATTTAAACTAATTGACAAATCGTCTTAAAATTTTTTTTGTACATTATAAGGACTGTTTGACTCAACTTTTCATGCAACATGAAAGTCTTAAGGTCATTTTCGGAAAAGTTATAGCAAATGTTTTATTTTTGAAATTTTAGTTTTATTGTGCAATTTCCGAAGCAACAAATGATCGGATCAAAATTCAAAAACTGCTGTTTTAAACCTTGGCTCATCTACTAAAGGAAAAATACTATAAATAAGATATATATATATATATATATATATATATATATATATATATATATATATATATATATACATCCCGCTATCATTATGTCATCTTTTCATGTTGCAGTCATTTGGCATCACTAAGAAATACTATAATTTTCGAATTTTAATTCGTGTATGTTTGTTGAGCGCATTTTTTAATGCCCTGTATCGTTCTCAGTTTTCTAAAATGTTGATTTTAAAAATTTAAATTATATACAAAAATTTTTACACTTCACAGCCATTTTGACTTCCACCACATAAAAATGTGTATTTGCGGTGTATTAGCCGTCAATCGATGTTGCCACGAGTTAAAAATATCAATCGTTTGAGGCCAGGTAGAAAAGGTATATTATAAACCATATAAAAGGTGGGTTCTTTACCTGTTCGGCTAGTTCGGCTGGTAAGGGTCCAAATATTTTACGAGTTGAATTGTGTTTATTTTATTTCATCTGCTAAATTATAATTTTCTCATAACGACTTAAAATATTTGTTTGAAAAATTAATTTTGGGTCATTCCATTTCAAATCACTCAATTTTGGAGCAAAAAAAAATTTGGACCTCTGATTTGTCTGAAAATTGGTATATAGCTTCTGCGGGACGTAAAAATAAGATATTTAAGGTCAAAAAATCTTCTTCTTCTTTTTTCTCAAAATGTTATTTTATTCGATTTTACAGTGATTTGGTGTTTATTTATACAAATTTCCATTTTCTCTCGTAAAGTATCAATGGAAAACATAATATTTTAATAGAAGGGACTCAAAAATGTCATTATATGGCATTATAACAAGTTACTTTGATTCAAAACAAGCTTTTGATCAAATTTTATAGTATAGAAAACGTTAAAATACCGTTTTTTTTACATTTTTCTCCATTCCCAAAATGCATCATAATCGATTTGGCTGAAAATTTGCCCACAGATAGACAAAACATAGGACTTTAAGTGGTCATAAGGATTTGAATTATATTACAATACCCAAAAAGTTACATGCAATATTATAGTCAAAAATATAGGCGTCTACTGTAAGTAAAATTAACTCGAAAATATCGACCTCACGACAAAAATTGTTAAAAAGAAATTGTAATAATTGTAAATACGATTTATTTGGAACAATTTCAGTTCCTTCCATTTTTGTCGAAAAGTTAAAAATGGCGGAGATATTGAGCAAAACAGGTTCTCCTTTAAAATCAAGATGGCCGCTAACGTAACGGAGGAATTCATTCGCGATTTTAAATTTAGGCTACTATTGACTCCCCTAAAGATCAGAAAAATAAATTTTTGTGCAGCTTGGCATTCAAGGTCAAATGCTATCCCGACTGGACTAATATATACTTTTGAGTATGATATTACTGCATGTAACTTTTTTGGTATTATAATATATTTCAAATCCTTCTAACCACTTAAAGTCCTATCTTTTAGCTATCTGCGGGCAAATTTTTAGCCAAATCGATGATGATGTATTTTGGGAATGGAGGAAAATGTAAAAAACGGTATATTAACGTTTTTTACACTATATAATTTGATCAAAAACTTGTTTTGATTCAAAATAACTTGTTATAATGCCATATAATGACATTTTTGAGTCATTTCTATTAAAATATTATGTTTTTCATTGATACTTTACGACAGAAAATGCAAATTTGTTTAAATAAACACCAAATCACTGTAAAATCGCATAAAATAACATTTTGAGAAAAAAGAAGAAGAAGACCTTAAATATCTTCTTTTTACGTCCCGCAGAAGCTATATACCAATTTTCAGACAAATCGGAGATCCAAATTTTTTCGCCTAAGTGATTTGACCATAGAGGTATATATTAACATAGAGGGAGCCTGCCTTCCGCGCTTCCTGACGACAAGATCTCATGGACTGGTTTGCTGCATCTCTTTCTAACACATTGTATCGAAAATCTATGATGACATCCAGTGTGAATATAGGCACGGAAGAGGAGGACAACTGTAGCAGCTTTACTATGCGTAAGAGTGAAACAGCACTAATCCAAATAAAAAAGATGGTGTCGTCACTTCGCTCTGAATGACACTCTCTCTATGCTAATATTTAACTCTATGGATTTGACACGGAATGTACCTTTTACATTTTCGTTTAATTTACTTACGGTTTTTGTTCAGAATTTTGAAGAAACGCTTGGTTTGACATAAAATTTGGGACACGCATAGCTAATATGTTAAAGAAAAAAAGTGATATTGTGCCGATATGTGCTTTTGATCTGGAGGTGAGTTTCGTACGTTATCGGGGATGAAAACAAATACGTTCAAATAAGTCCGGAATTGGATAAACTGACTAATTCTAAACAACTTCTATTTTATAGAGTTTTTTCACTAAGTCAATAATTTTAGAGATATTTGCGAGTGAATATGTTCATTTTTCAACAAAAAAAAAACACGTTTTTAGACGGTTTTTCGCAAATAACTCAAAAAGTAGGTACCTACTTTATTGAAAAAAAATTAGCAAATAGCAAATATAGCTTATAGAAAAGTGTAAAAATGGTATATGTGTCAGGTCTGTAGACCCAGTAGAAGCAGAGTTATTGCTAAGCTTTGTTTTAAAACCAAGAGGAGTAGGTAAACTAAAAAGACAGATTCACACCCAAGAAAGTCACTAGAAATATCTTCAGATACATCTTCTTTTTTGGTTGATCATATCGGCCTTTGACGGTAATATTGACTAAAAATCTAAAACTAAAAGGAATAACGCAGAAAATACAAAAATCGCTGATAAAATAAATAAACTAACCTATGAAATGCCAATAGTGTTAAAATTTTATAAATGTCATTATTGTCAAAATTTGATATGAGTAAAATTGCCTGAGGTTGTACCAATTACAAACAAGGTTTACGGCGCGGGAAATTTGAATTACTCTTAGTTTAAAAACAGACTATAATTAAAAATAACCTCTTATATGTCAAATTCCAAATCGAATATTTTAACGTGAAATAAAAAAAATTAAACACTTTTCTAGGAAAACTTATTACAACTTTTTTGAAGTGTTTAAGAAAACGTTTATTTTTATTTTTTTAAAAAGATTTGTCAAATTCCAAATCGAATATTTTAACGTGAAATAAAAAAAATTAAACACTTCTAGGAAAACTTATTACAACTTTTTTGAAGTGTTTAAGAAAACGTTTATTTTTATTTTTTTAAAAAGATTCTAGCAGCAAGAGTAAGCAAGTTACGCTCAAAATACAGTTGTTTCTTTTTTTTTTTTTTTTTGGTTAAAAATATCGTAAAAATCTCCCTCTAATTAACAGCCCAAATGGAATTAATCGTTACCACTTCACAAGTAACTTTATGTATTGTTTGTGTTTGTAAGTTTCATCAGTTCAAAGTGCTTATTTGTGAAAAAATTTGGTTTTAAAGTAAATTTTAAATCTTTAATTTAAAAAAAAAGACTTTTTTCAAAATAACTTAAAAATTATTAGTGATACCAAATATCTTAAAGAGTAAAAAATGTAGGTTTTGCTTTTTTAAATATTTGGGATTTTTTGATTTTCTGGAAGACAAAAATTGGTTAAGATATGGCTATTTAAAATTTGCATATACATACTCGTGACTAGTGATTCGTTCGAGCCCTTTCAACAAACCCCCTTTCAAAAATAAGCATTTTTAACCAATGCAACTTACAGATCATATACAGGGTGTCCCCGAAAATAGTGCGTTCCTTAAAGGTATAGATAGAAAGCACAATGTAGAGCAAAAAATTCTTATAACATTTTCAGCCGTTTAAAACTTTTATAGAACAAAATTTGCTTAGAATTAGAATTAGTTAGTTTATCCACTCCCGGACTTATTTTGAACGTATGTTTTTTCACCCCCAAGAAGGGGTGAAATTCACATCCAGGACAAGAGAGCATATCGGCATAATCTCACTTTTTTCTTTGGCATTTTAGCTACGTGTGTGCCAAATTTCATGTCAATCCAAGCGGTTCTTTAAAATCTGGAGGTTTTGCGATATTTTACCGTGAGTGAATGGAATAATTGCCGTTGTCACTTTTAGATAAGAAGTCATTATCACAATGACATAGTCAGGTTAACTGAATTATATAATTATTGTTTTTATCATTAAATGTGAAAACCTAGAATTATCCATGTCTGTGCGTCAATAAACACAACTCCTCTGTTAGTAGGACAGAAAGAATGACAAATAAGGTGTCAAATGAAAGCCTATAACCAAAATATGATATTACATGTGAGAAGTTTGACCTCGGACTGCCTGTTCCAGAGTTGCAACCGAAAGTACTGTTTTAAATTCGTCGAAATAGTACAAACTATTATTCAACGCGACTAAGAAAGACCAGAACAAATACATACTTCCGGTTTCATGCCTGTCTGTTCGTCCATGTCTGTCGGTGAACAAAATTCATCCGTCATATCAACTGACAAAAAGTTACACGAAGAGTTCAAATATCGACTGCCGGTTCAACTTCCGGTCACTTTGGGTGAAAAATTAGAACTTACGATGTCCAATTGCTTGTTACAATTTTTTTATAAGTGTTCTACTCTATCTATTCTGACTTTTTCTATAACTTACTTAGATCACATATAATTTAATACAGTTTTGATGTCAGGGTCTTCAAAATTTATGTGGTGAGTTCCAGTATGTGATGAATGAAAAACGACTCCATAAGCAGAAGAAAAAAGTGTTCTTTAAAGTGTTCTCAAAACCTAAGACAATACATCGACTCACAAGAGCGTTGTGACAGTAGCAGAAATTCGTGTTGGGGTTCGAATTACTTTCTCATACGGCTTACTCTCCTGACTTGGCCCCCTCCGATTATTAAGTGTTCGAAAAAAATCAGCTGAGATAATTGAAGAAAAAAATAACTATTTTTCAGAGCTTCCAGAATCGTATTATGCGCACGGCATCGACATAAAAAATTTGTAAAACCGTTAAAATCGCTGTATTGAACATATTGAATAAAATTAAGGAATTTTCATGAAAACATGTTTTTCATGAAAATATGTCTACTTTTATAGGACGCACTTCAGCAGTTCATAAAAAAAGCTTACAGACTTTCTAATGCTGTTTGCTAAATAGCAAAAATAACAAAAATTTTATTACTCATGAAGAAGATCAAGCAGCTAAATTTAAAGTAAAATCATTAGATGGCATATAAATAGATATGGAACAGAAGTTGATATCCACTTCTGAACCCACCTCAGAAGAAGTGGACGAAATAGAGTAATTGGGAGTCCTTCAAAGGTCACCTGAGCACTCAGAACCTAGTACCAGTACACGCAGCTGCGATAATATTAAAGAGAAATCCGACAAAAGAATTGAGAGGGAACTCTGGACCAAATATCAAAAACCAGTGTAACCTAACACTTCCAGCTTCATATTAATAATAGAAAATCACCGAAAGACAAATATGTAATGTAAAGAATTAATATCTCAATATTCCGGTCTACTAAACAATAACGACTGGCAAAACATTAATTTATTCAAGTCGTATATTCAAAAAATAAGATAAGTAGAGTAATAAATGGATAATTAAAAATTGCGAGAAACACTGCAAGACCCGAAGACAAAAAAAAAAACAAAAATTAATGTGCTAAATAAAAGTATTGATTCGTTACTGCAGAACTAGAACTGTTATATGGAGCTATACTAGTCTGGATCGGTGTAAATTAAATGAAAAAGAAAATAATATAATAAACACACTTTAAGAGCAGATAGAGAAAATATATGGATTATCAGAAGGTTCAAACGGCAGAATTATCAACGATAAACAAGAAAAAGTCAACGAGATAATGATTCTTTACCAACTGTTTTATTATAATTAGGGGTACGGAATAGATACGAATTTCGGCGAAATTTTTAACAAAAATGAGATAAATGTGAAATATGGAGTTTTTGTTTATTTCCGCGAAGTACCTGCAGGTGCTCAACTCGTCCGTAAATAAGTAGGTACTTAGTCACGTAGTAAATAAGGAATGGAAAGATTTTACGGAAGTCGGAAATTTTTCTATTGCACATAATTTTTAAAAGGTGTTTATTTTTCTAACACGTGTTGAAACAGAAGGAACTTTCATTGTTCATCATTAAATAGATAAAGATAAGATAAGGAATTGATATTTTTCAATGTTGATTCTTTGAGAAATATAAATAATCCGACTGTTGTTATCTGCATTTCGGTCTTTTGTATTGGTAAAAATCTAAGTAGGAATAAAAGTCGGCTAATTCTTATTTTCTAAACATATAAATTAGTCAAACAGGACAATCAGTGCTCATTCCGTCAATTTTTACTAAGAACATGGTCTATCAAAAAAGTTTTCATAGTAACATAAAGTTACTTAAAGTATCCCCTAAAATGGGACGCCCTAAAACAATTTTGAGTGATCGAGTCAAAGAATTTTCAACAGATGACCTATATCTGTGTGACACAAGACATAATTGCTACACAGTGCAGTTTTTCGTCATTTGCTAAAGCAGCATTACAAAGCATTTGGAGTCCAACGAACAGCGTAGACGCAGAACGATTCTTCAGCACATATAATATTGTAGTGACAGTGACAGATCGAAGAACAGCTCTTAAAGAGTCGAATGTCGAAATTACAACGATGTTAGCTTTTAATTAATGTTTTCTGTTGTTTTACTCGTAGTTAAAAATAAATGCGAAATTTTGTAATTATAAAAAAAGTAAATGCGAAATTCATGTTTTTTATTTGCGAAAATTCCGTACCCCTAATTATAATTAGTTATAAAATAGCTTAAATGGGGAAAAGCTGTAAGCTTAGACCAAACACCAGTAGGGGGCATCCAATTAATTGAGTGAAAAAAATTAAATGTATAACAATATTCACTTCATTTACTGAAAAGGCATTGTCCCGCAAGAATGGTTGAAATCACAATTAATAGCCCTACAAAAAGACAAGCGCTTAAAAGTGATAAGACCATTGAACAATAAGCCTGTAAGCTACCTTTTAAACACATGCTCAAAAATAATCCATAACGCAAGGATTGTTAGGAAATTCTTTTATAGACTTCAGGCAACAAATTCTCCTGATCATGTTTAAAAAACGTACGGAATGTACTAAATAAAAAAATATATTTATCATTTAAAAATATATACCCTTATACTATAACATAATTCTAACGTTGAATATATAATGCTTTCCTGTGGAGTATACAAAGGATGGTCCTGTTTTTCCCGCACGCTGCCTTGTTTAGTCTTCTTTGTCGTTTAATTCGTTAAATTCTATCCTCTTATGTCACGGCTTCAGGAAGAAGTGGATATATGCAGTGAACGGGAGGCCTATGTCGAACAGTGAACGAAGGGGGCCTTTTCGCGTTTATCATGTAGAGAAGTCACCTGTCAAAAGCTGGACGTATGTAATCGTATTCACTTTGTTAAATACTGTCACATAATATGTCATACACCTCTGTGCGTTAATCCATTTTATTTCTACAATTTTAAGGTGCTATTACATGCCGCCATTTTGATTTGTCTACAGTCGCATTCTGCCCGTTAAATCCCATCGTTTGAGGCGCTGTACGTCACGACTGGATCAATTGTAGCGAAGCTACATGACTAAGGCCCTTTTAACATGTTGCTGTATTTGATTTTTCTGTGCCATTTTATATTATTTGTCAAATACTATTATTTGAGGTGCTGTACATCACGATTGGACCAATAGGACCGTAGCTACAAGACTAAGGCCCTTTTGACATGCTGCTGTACTTGATTTTTCTATGTCATTGTATTCTATTTGACAAATCCAGTTATTTGAGGTGCTGTACTCCACGATTGGACCAATAGGAGCGAAGATACGTAAATAAGGCCCTTTTTTCATGTTGCTGTATTTGATTATTCTGTGTCATTGTATTCTGTTCGTTAAACCCTATCATTTGAGGTGCTGTATGTCACGATTGGACCAATAGGACCGAAGATACATAACAAAGGCCCTTTTGACTTGTTGCTTGCTGTATTTGATTTGTTTGTGTCAAATTTGATTCTATTGGTCAAGTCCTATTACTTAAGATGCCGTACGTCACGATTGGACTAATAGGACCGAAGATACGCTACTAAGGCCCTTTTTACATGCTGTTGTATTTGATTTTTCTATGTCATTGTATTCTGTTTGTCAAATCCTATCATTTGAGGTGCTATATATCACGTTTGGTCTAACAGGACCGAAGATACATAACTAAGGCCCTTTTGACATGCTGCTGTGTTTGATTTTTCTGTGTCATTGTCTTCTATGATGCCTAAGGCATGTCTATGATATGCCTTATTTTTAAATAAAACAAGTAATTGGACTTCGTAAGTCCTAGGTTTTCACCCAATGTAATCGAAAGTAGAACTGGAAGACAATATTTGAATTTTACGTGTAACTTTGCGTGGATTGATATACGAATTTACTAGTTTTGAGTCATTTTTACTAAACTTTCACATTTGCCACCTCATTTGTAATTCTACCCGGTATAATGGCGGAGGAGTTATATTGGCGGTCGTACGGACCGACAGAAAGATTGCCTAGGTCAAATATCTCACCTTTAGTACCATCCTTGGATTATAAGCTTTCATTTGACACCTCATTTATCATTCTAGCTGGTATAATGATGGAAGAGTTATATTCGCGGTCGGACGGACCGACGGACAGACCGCCTAGGTCAAATATCTCACCTTTAGTACCATCCTTGGATTATCAGCTTTCATTTGACACCTCATTTGTCATTCTACCTGGTATAATGACGGAGAAGTTATATTCGCGGTCGTACGGACCGACGGAAAGACAGCCTAGGTCAAATATCTCACCTTTAGTACCATCCTTGGATCATAAGCTTTCATTTGACACCTCATTTATCATTCAAGCTGTTATAATGATGGAGGAGTTATATTCGCGGTCGTACGGACCGACGGAAAGACAGCCTAGGTCAAATATCTCACCTTTAGTACCATCCTTGGATTATAAGCTTTCATTTGACCTCATTTGTCATTCTACCGGGTATAATGATGGAGGAGTTATATTCGCGGTCGGACAGACCAACGGACAGACCGCCAAGGTCAAAGATCTCACATTTAGTACCATCCTTGGATTTTTAGCTTTCATTGGACACCTCATTTGTCATTCTACCTGGTATAATGACATAGAAGTTATATTCGCGGTCGTACGGACCGACGGAAAGACAGCCTAGGTCAAATATCTCACCTTTAGTACCATCCTTGGATTATAAGCTTTCATTTGACACCTCATTTGTCATTCTACCTGGTATAAAGACGTAGAAGTTATATTCGCGGTCGTACGGACCGACGGAAAGACAGCCTAAGTCAAATATCTCACCTTTAGTACCATCCTTGGATCATAAGCTTTCATTTGACGCCTCATTTATCATTCTAGCTGGTATAATGATGGAGGAGTTATATTCGCGGTCGGACGGACCGACGGACAGACCGCCTAGGTCAAATATCTCACCTTTAGTACCATCCTTGGATTATCAGCTTTCATTTGACACCTCCTTTGTCATTCTACCTGGTATAATAACAGAGAAGTTATATTCGCGGTCGTACGGACCGACGGAAAGACAGCCTAGGTCAAATATCTCACCTTTAGTACCATCCTTGGATCATAAGCTTTCATTTGACACCTCATTTATCATTCAAGCTGGTATAATGATGGAGGAGTTATATTCGCGGTCGTACGGACCGACGGAAAGACAGCCTAGGTCAAATATCTCATTTTTAGTACCATCCTTTGATTATAAGCTTTCATTTGACACCTCATTTGTCATTCTACCTGGTATAATGACGGAGAAGTTATATTCGCGGTCGTACGGACCGACGGAGACAGCCTAGGTCAAAGATCTCACCTTCAGTACCATCCTTGAATCATAAGCTTTCATTTGACACCTCATTTGTCATTATACCTGGTATAATGACGGAGAAGTTATATTCGCGGTCGTACGGACCGACGCGACGGAAAGACAGCCTAGGTCAAATATCTCACCTTTAGTACCATACTTGGATCATAAGCTTTCATTTGACGCCTCATTTATTATTCTAGCTGGTATAATGATGGAGGAGTTATATTCGCGGTCGGAAGGACCGACGGAAAGACAGCCTAGGTCAAATATCTCACCTTCAGTACCATCCTTGGATTATCAGCTTTCATTTGACACCTCATTTGTCATTCTACCTGGTATAATGACGGAGAAGTTATATTCGCGGTCGTACGGACCGACGGAAAAACAACCTAGGTCAAAGATCTCACCTTTAGTACCATCCTTGAATCATAAGCTTTCATTTGACACCTCATTTGTCATTCTACCTGGTATAATGACGGAGAAGTTATACTCGCGGTCGTACGGACCGACGGAAAGACAGCCTAGGTCAAATATCTCACCTTTATTACCATCCTTGGATGATAAGCTTTCATTTGACGCCTCATTTATTATTCTAGCTGGTATAATGATGGAGGAGTTATATTCGCGGTCGGACGGACCTACGGAAAGACAGCCTAGGTCAAATATCTCACCTTCAGTACCATCCTTGGATTATAAGCTTTCATTTGACACCTCATTTGTCATTCTACCTGGTATAATGACGGAGGAGTTATATTCGCGGTCGTACGGACCGACGGAAAGACAGCCTAGGTCAAATATCTCACCTTTAGTACCATCCTTGGATTATAAGCTTTCATTTGACACCTCATTTGTCATTCTACCTGGTATAATGATGGAGGAGGTATATTCGCGGTCGGACAGACCGACGGACAGACCGCCAAGGTCAAATATCTCACCTTTAGTACCATCCTTGTAATATCAGCTTTCCGTTGACACCTCATTTGTCATTCTAGCTGGTATATTGACGGAGGAGTTGTGATTACAGACAGACGGACGGACAGACGGACGTGGATAATACAAAGTTTTCACATTTTTTCAAAATTGGGTGAAAACAACATGATGCCAGAATGATTTGTTGATGAAAATAATATATACATTCTCAAATTGCCTATTTTTCGGTGTGGATAATATTGTATTCAACAGTGATGCCAAATTTCTGATGCCAAAATGATTGATAATGAAAGTGGGATATACGTTTTCATGTATATAGCGGCAGCGACAAAACGGTAAAACACTGAACTAAATGTATATAATATTTTCACTGTACCATCATTTTGGACTCAAACATTTTATGGAATAAACTTATATAACTTAGTAAGGGATAAACAAAGAAAGCTAATATATTAAAGTAACATCAAGAAATCAAATCTCTAACTACCGAGTTGATTAGACTTCTGGTAACAAGTGCAGGAAAAAAGTTATTAAGGTAGTGTAAAGTGGCATCGATATACAGATGCCACTTTGCAAGACGATGCCAAATCGATGGTAAATGCATAATGTATCGATGCCAAATTGATAGTAGGATGTATATATATATATATATATATATATATATATATATATATATATATATAACAGGTATATAATATTTGCTGAACAGTTAGGAAACAAGGCTGAAATATTGGGGTAGCAGCAATCTCAAAGAAAACTCTTTATAATAGTTCCAAGCTTTCGAAAATGTTTATTTTCATCATCAGGGAAACTACAATCATAAATAGACAGTATTTAACAAATAGGCTAACTGAAATCAATAATAATTGCTATCCTTGTGTTACCAAAAATCCAGAACACCATAGTTTCCTCTCACTAAATCAGGTGTCGAGGATCCCCAAAAACACAAAAACAACAAAAAATTGTTTTGAGAAATGCAGAGTCAATACTTTCACTAAAAACACTGCACATCACAAAACAATCTTACTAAAGAGTTACTTATATGTTTGTACTTACATTATTTGAGGATGTTGAGCCTAGTTGTTAAACACTGACATATAAAACGAAATTTTGTCCTGGTACAAATCGTATATAAAAATTAAAATTAAAAACTATATATAAAAAATTGTTCTAAAAATCGAGTATAAATTGAAAAATGGTAAAATATTTTAAAAAATGATGTATGTCAAATGGCATTTTTGAAAATGTCTAACAAATGTTATATCGATTTTTATTAAATTTTGTTTGAATTCATACGGAAACGTCACTACCACTGAACCAATTATAATTATTTAATAAATGTTTTTTAAATTTTGAAATAGGAAAATTCCGAAATGAGAATAAAACAGTTTTAATCAATGCAAAGTTTTTTTAAAAGTAGATGTCTTTTTTATTATGTGATTTATATTGAAAAAATCTATAAATTATATATTAAATGAAAGAAGAATTTGAATTATTAAATTTAAATTGGTTATTTTTATCTAAGGTGAGTAAATAAGAATAAATTTCACTGAGATGTCTTACATCTGATTTTTTGTTTATTGAATTTTCTTCTTGAAAGATAAAAGCCATTTCCAAAAAGAGTCTTTTGTTATATGAGTTCTCAGAAGCTAGTACTTTAGTATATTGATAATCCATTGTATGACCCTCTTTGGAAACGTGTTCTGCTAAAGCACAACGTTCAGGATGTAGTCTAGAATCACTTTTATGTGATATTATTCGAGATGATAAAGTTCTCGAGGTGATACCTATATAGTTCATATTACAACTATGACAAGGTATACTATAAACTACATTGGAACAAGATAATGCAGGAGTTTTATCTTTCAGTCTAGTAAAAATTGAGTTTATAGATAATGTGATACTATTAGCTATTTTTATGCCACTAATTTGATTAAAGATTCTGCATAGCTTTGGTGTGATGTTTTTAATGTAAGGGAGTGAAAAATATTTAAAGTTAATGGGTTCCTGGTTTTCTGTAACATTAGGAAGATTATTTAAATTTTGGTTGTTAATACTATTATTATTTGTGTATGAGATGTCAGATGTGTTAAAAAGTAATTTCTTTATAAGGGTTTTTGGATAGGAATTGTCAGTGAATATATTAAATAATATTTTTAGATTTGTATTATGAAATGAGCTGTCTGATATTTTTAAAACCCTTGATTTCATTTGTTTTATTAAATTAACTTTTTGAGAAAATTTATGGTATGACCAATAATTCATATACCTACCTGAGCTTATTGGTTTTTGGTACCAGTCAATCATTAAGGTGTTTGTAGTAGTATTACGAATAAATTTAGTATCTAAGAAGGGTAGAGTACCATTTTCATCTTCTCTTTCTAAGGTAAATTGAATGTAAGGATCATAACTGTTGAAGATGAATAAGATTTCATCCAAGGCATTGGAATTAAATTAAATCTTATTCATCTTCAACAGTTATGATCCTTACATTCAATTTACCTTAGAAAGAGAAGATGAAAATGGTACTCTACCCTTCTTAGATACTAAATTTATTCGTAATACTACTACAAACACCTTAATGATTGACTGGTACCAAAAACCAATAAGCTCAGGTAGGTATATGAATTATTGGTCATACCATAAATTTTCTCAAAAAGTTAATTTAATAAAACAAATGAAATCAAGGGTTTTAAAAATATCAGACAGCTCATTTCATAATACAAATCTAAAAATATTATTTAATATATTCACTGACAATTCCTATCCAAAAACCCTTATAAAGAAATTACTTTTTAACACATCTGACATCTCATACACAAATAATAATAGTATTAACAACCAAAATTTAAATAATCTTCCTAATGTTACAGAAAACCAGGAACCCATTAACTTTAAATATTTTTCACTCCCTTACATTAAAAACATCACACCAAAGCTATGCAGAATCTTTAATCAAATTAGTGGCATAAAAATAGCTAATAGTATCACATTATCTATAAACTCAATTTTTACTAGACTGAAAGATAAAACTCCTGCATTATCTTGTTCCAATGTAGTTTATAGTATACCTTGTCATAGTTGTAATATGAACTATATAGGTATCACCTCGAGAACTTTATCATCTCGAATAATATCACATAAAAGTGATTCTAGACTACATCCTGAACGTTGTGCTTTAGCAGAACACGTTTCCAAAGAGGGTCATACAATGGATTATCAATATACTAAAGTACTAGCTTCTGAGAACTCATATAACAAAAGACTCTTTTTGGAAATGGCTTTTATCTTTCAAGAAGAAAATTCAATAAACAAAAAATCAGATGTAAGACATCTCAGTGAAATTTATTCTTATTTACTCACCTTAGATAAAAATAACCAATTTAAATTTAATAATTCAAATTCTTCTTTCATTTAATATATAATTTATAGATTTTTTCAATATAAATCACATAATAAAAAAGACATCTACTTTTAAAAAAACTTTGCATTGATTAAAACTGTTTTATTCTCATTTCGGAATTTTCCTATTTCAAAATTTAAAAAACATTTATTAAATAATTATAATTGGTTCAGTGGTAGTGACGTTTCCGTATGAATTCAAACAAAATTTAATAAAAATCGATATAACATTTGTTAGACATTTTCAAAAATGCCATTTGACATACATCATTTTTTAAAATATTTTACCATTTTTCAATTTATACTCGATTTTTAGAACAATTTTTTATATATAGTTTTTAATTTTAATTTTTATATACGATTTGTACCAGGACAAAATTTCGTTTTATATGTCAGTGTTTAACAACTAGGCTCAACATCCTCAAATAATGTAAGTACAAACATATAAGTAACTCTTTAGTAAGATTGTTTTGTGATGTGCAGTGTTTTTAGTGAAAGTATTGACTCTGCATTTCTCAAAACAATTTTTTGTTGTTTTTGTGTTTTTGGGGATCCTCGACACCTGGTTTAGTGAGAGGAAACTATGGTGTTCTGGATTTTTGGTAACACAAGGATAGCAATTATTATTGATTTCAGTTAGCCTATTTGTTAAATACTGTCTATTTATGATTGTAGTTTCCCTGATGATGAAAATAAACATTTTCGAAAGCTTGGAACTATTATAAAGAGTTTTCTTTGAGATTGCTGCTACCCCAATATTTCAGCCTTGTTTTATATATATATATATATATATATATATATATATATATATATATATATATATATATATATATATATATATATATATATATATATATGCCCTATTTTTACTTGTAGCGGTTTAAACGAAAAAACTGCCATTTTGACCCTTATTTGTTAATAACTAAAATTCTCGTCCGAACTGTGACGGGCATTTTTGTGTTTATAATTTATTAGGTATATAGTACCCAAAAAACCCATTTGCAACTTGGCTGCTCAAGTGTCCCGAACATGGTATAATTTTGCCTTATTTCCCTGGCGTATAAACCGTTACTTGAATATTCGGGTTTAAAATTTTTAAAATAATATTTACTAACGTAGACATTTTCCTTGAATTCGAGACCATTTCCCAGTTGATAAACATCGGATACCAAGATGTGCTCCCAATTTATCATACCCTTCGTCACAAGTAAAGTTCAATTGATGCTTATACAAGTAGGATCTGCTGATTGTTGCTTGATTGTTATCGACTGCCATATTTTTAAATTTCGGAGGTGAGTTACAACTGATTGCTAAAAAAATTGTAAATTTAGAAGAAAGAGACATGTAATTACAGGGTGTTTCAGAAAGAGGTAACACCGTCTCTGGGATAGGTAAAAAGCTGAAAAATAATTTGGGTTTGCTTAGTAAAAAAATTTTGTCACACCATCCGTTTTCAAGATACAGGGCGTTGAAAAAAACAAAATTTTAGACATTTTTTACGATTTCGCCGAAACTGCTGGCAAAATTATAATGAAATTTGGTGGGTATTATGAGGTAGTTAACGGCGTATTTTTTGACATCATTGGCGCGCACACGGATAATTGTCCGAATTTTTTAAAGAAAAAAATGTACGCCACTGAGATCATTTTTTAATTCCTCGTTCAATTTGTGACAAAAAAACAATCTTTCCTTTTTTCATACGAGGCGCCGTTTTCATGCAAAAAAATAAAATATCTTAACTCTTACAAAAGTATTCGAAATAAGTTTTTATACATTCATTCAAAATAGAAACTATAATATAAGTCGAATACTTTGGAAGCGTTAAAATATTTTATTTTTTGTATGAAAACGGCGCATCAAGGAAAGATTGATTTTTTGTCACAAATTGAACGAGGAATTCAAAAATGATTTTATAATAATTTAAAATATCTCAGTAGCGTACTTTTTTTTCTTTAAAAATTCAGACAATTACCCGTATGCGCGCCAATGATGAATATCAAATTCTTAATTGTATGTCAAAAATGCACAATAACTACCTCTTAACACTTTCCGAATTTCATTACAATGTTTCCAGTAGTTTCGACAAAAATCGTAAAAAATGTGTTTTAAAAATTGTTGTTTAAAAAATGTTGAAAATAAAAAATTTTATTTTCTTCAACACCGTGTATCTTGAAAACGGATGGCGTTACAAAAATGTTTAATTAAGCAAACTCTAATTATTTTTTAGTTTTTTACCTATCTTTGAGACAGTATTACCTTTTTCTGAAACACCCTGTATATAAACTTTTTATTATAGTTATATGAACGTAAGGGAGTCAGCGTCGAGTCTGTTTGCAAATAACACCCTTTGTATTAAGCTGTCAGCGCGCAGGTGCACTTTGGACAGGTCCGTTTAAATACGAAGGGTTATTCGCACACGGACTCGGCGCTGACTCCGAAAACCAGCGTGCACCTTGGACGCACACTTATCCAAGGAAGTTTGCAAAAAATTATAAAGTTATCTCCAACATCAGTCTACCTCGGTTCTTGAATTTTTATAAGATATAGTTTTAGTAGATTTAATTTATAATAAAAATATCCAATAGGATTAAGAAAAAAATCAAAACATTTTCATCAATATCATCATATATTTTCATCAATATCATCATCAATATCATCAATTATCATCAATAATCGCTTTAAAAACTTTGGTTTACATATTTAAACTTATAGACCTGGATCCCGCGTACCAAAAAAGTTGATTAATAGCACGCTGAAAATTTGTTAATAGCTTAACGGTGTCTAGCCGGACAAACTTTGATGTATGGGAACACTGCCACAGGGGAAGTTTTAATTGTGGAACAGGTTAACAATTTGGAACGTCAGACTACGAAAACGTTCCATGTATTTTGTCGACAGAACTTCCAATTGATTTATTACCATTTCAATAAACTCTCATGCAAAAAATCAGACTGGTGTTTATCACCAACTGGGCATTTTAATGAGTGGAACACGAAGAACATGTCAAATGACAGGAATCATGTTGGTTAGTAATAGCAGTCTGATTTTTGCATGAGAGTTCAATGAAAGGGTAACAAATCAATTGGATGTTCTGTCCGACAAAATACATGGGACGTTTTCGTAATCTGACGTTCCAAATTTTTAAACTGTTCCACAATTAAAACTTCCCCTGTTCCAGTGTTCCCGTATATCAAAGTTTGTCCGACTAGACACCGTTAGGCTATTAACAAATTTTCAGCTTGCTATTAATCAACTTTTTTTGGTACGCGAGATCTAGGCCTATTAAAATTAAACTTAAAACGACATAACGTCGATGATTATGGATTTAACTGAAATGGAAGACACTGAGTCGTTACTCGAAAATGGTCACCACGTCTACAACAAATGGCCGGCAGAATTGGTGCAACACCTCATGAAACTTGGAAAATAATAATTTGTAAGGACTAAAGGACTCTCAAATTTCATGAACTGTAAAATGAGGTTGGTTGATTAACTGCTTAATATTCCCAATACTGACGTACGGATATGAATATTGGATCCTAATAAATACAAGAGAAAAGAAGAAATGTAGGCGCCACTGAAATGTTCTGTTGGAGGTGTTCCGTTAGGAATATAAACTGTCAATAATATATTTATTTATTTTTGGTAAAAAAGGCGTGCTTTGTTTATATCTCGTAAGGGTTTGTTATTCTTTTGCCCAGCGAGGGTTTATGACCGACCGACGCCTGCTGGGTTGTGTGAACCGGCTGGAGGCTGTGTATAGACTGAACTAGACCACAAACACTAATTTGTCGTTATGTGGTTCTACCATATGGCCAGACAGACGACAATTTATTAAATCTGGCGTTTTAAAAACTGAAAACATTTCTGTGGTTTTTAAGAAGTTGACATAAAGAGGGTGGCTAATCTGGTACCGTAATCTATTATGGAATTTGTGTTTCCTATGAAAAAGCCATTAATTTTATACATTCTGGTTTTGTATATTAGGAGCGAAACACATGTGAATTTTACATGACCCATATTATTTCGTTTAGAAAGGAAAGTTAATATTTAAAATTAGCAATTAGAAAAATAGTAAAACAGTAATTGAAGCGTGTCGCTACAGAGGAATTTCGTGGAACGACCATACGACAAATAATTCAATTTTAAATGAGCTAAAGGTCAGCAAAAAGCAAAGTCCATCTCCAATAATTAAAATACTTTGGACATGTTATGAGAGCGGACACAGAATACATGAAAAGACTTATTATCCAAGGAGAGGTAGAAAGCCGAAGATCACGAGGAAGATCCCCAAGAAGATAGATTGACCAAATTATAGGAATGTGCAAGAGACCTATGCACTTTGGAGATGGACAGTAGATACATGCCATCATGATGACGACAACACTCCCACCGAGGGTTCAGGACGAGAGAGGGAGAGTTTGTACAGTTGCTTTACTGCGGCAATAATCATATTTTTTATTGAAGAGCTTTTTCAGATCTTTCCATAATTTTTTAACTCAGACTATATCGTTTGCTTTTGTCAGACCAACAAATAAGAGCGGTAGCGGATCTAGATATTTGCCTTGGGAGGGGAAATTTGCCTTAGGGGGGAACTTCCAATGAAACACCAACCAAAAGACATAAAAAAGATAAACCCATACTACATAAAAGACATAAATAATAATTTATATGCATTAAATTCCCTTAATTTTCCTAACTAGCGTGTCTATTAGGTTGAATTTGTCTTTCTTTGGTTTAAGTTTCATGTCAGCTAATATATTTTTATGTTTAAACAATTTTTTTCTTTAATTTTGGACCTTGCTAGGGGGGAAATTTCCCCCTTTTCCCTCCCCGTAGATCCGCCACTGAATAAGAGAGAGATTTTGTTGGTTCCTAGATACCTTTTTCTCAGTCAGTTGAGTTATAGTAAAAATAATACGATGACGAAACTGCGCAGTAAACAAAATAACCCATGGAACGTATTATTTTGCTCACTGCGCGCAGTTTCGTAATCGTTTCATGACGGTTTCCGTTGTGTTGGAATAAAATGATTATATCTATACTAAATTTATATTCAAGATGCAGTAGAAATAAACAAACCAATACACGTTAAATGCTACTATTAGCACTCCCAAATCATAATTTACAATGTATAAACTTTGGAAATCATGATTTGGGATTTACAATGTATATACATTGTAAATTATGGTTCGGTAACGTGTCTTGGTTTGTTTACTTCTACTGCATCTTGATTGTAAATTTAGTATAGGTAAATATGTATATAAAATTTGAGGATGTTAAAAAATAATTTTGTATTTTGTCTCATGGACATATTATGAGTATAGTCAATTTAATCAGATTCTTTTGTGATTTAGCTAGTGAATCTCATCAGTTTAAGAGGTATTTTAAAAAAGCAATATAAAAAGTTTACTTACGCTGACAACTTATGTTTGGTTCTGTCCAGTATCCATCTATAATACAAGTGGAAACTTTATCACCGACCAGCTTAAAACCCACGCTACACTTATATTCGATAACATTTGAAGATTCACTTACAATGGCATTATATGATTTAAGATTAATATATCCATTAGCAGGAGCTGGTGGAATTTGATCTAATGAACATCCAGATTTGGCTGATCGAGTTGTCAAAACTGATGTACTTATGGTCGTTGGTGTAGTTGTCGGAATGGTAATCGTAGTTGTTGGAGTAGTAACTCCAGTTGTAGAAGTTGTAGTTCTGGGGGTGGTAGCTGTAGTTGTGGTGGAGGTAGTGGTAGTCGTAGTTGTAGGAGTGGTAGTGGTAGTTGTGGGTGGGATAGTTGTAGTTGTGGGCGTGGTAGTAATAGTTGTGGGGATGGTACTTGTGGGTGTGGTGGTTGTTGGTGTTTTAGTTGTCGTCGTTGTTGGAGCAATAGTGGTAGTTGTGGTAGTGGTAGTTGTCGTGGTAGTAGTTGTGGTTGTAGTAGTTGTTCTTTGAACACACTGAGGTGGCGAGAAATCCCAAGTTGCTGAAAAATAAAGAATTCATTAATAGCATGTAACATATGAAAGAAAAGACATAGATAATAAAGATCTGCGAATAATTCTCAATTTATATTGGAATCAGAAAGCTAACATCAAAATATAAAATGAGACATCACAAGCAATAGAAATACGTAGATGAGTATGACAGGGATGCATTTTGTAACCACTGCTATTTTAATGTATATAGTGAAAGCATCTGCCAGGAAGCCCGTTTGCAAGCAAACTAAGGAATCGTAATCAATGGAGAGGCTGTAAATAGAAAGAACAGTAGAAGAATTACGACGATTACTTACAAACATAAATATTGCTTGCAACAATTATGGCACAAACATCAATATAAAAAAAACAAGTATATGGTCTTCAGTAAAAACATGACACAACCAGCACATATTAGTATATACGGCATTCAAATTGAAAAAGTATTAAGTTACAAATACTTGGAAACTTTAATAAACGAATCTGGAGACCAAAACAATGAAATAAAAAGACGTATCGAAATTTCCAGGGCCACCTTCATAAAGATGAGAAAATTCTTCTGCAACTGAGATATAAGCATCCCTCTACGATTAAGAATGCTGAGAGGCTACGTATTTAACACGCTATTATACGGTGTAGAGGCCTGGACTCTCAAAGAGAACAACATAAAAAATATTGAAAGTTTCGAGATGTGGTGCTACCGTCGAATACTGAAGATAAGTTGGGTTGAAAGAGTCGCAAGCCTTGAAGTATTAAGAAGGATAGGAAAAGACCCAGAAATTTTGTTAAAGATAAAACGAAGAAAACTAGAATATCTGGGTCACCTGATGAGAGGACATAAATACGCATTACTCAAAATATAATGCAAGGAAAAATAAAAGGAAAACGGAATCCAGGCCCTAGAAGAATGTCATTGTTGAGGAATTTGAGCGAGTGGTTTGGTTGCACCACTAATGAACTTTTTAGATCAGCTGTAAACAAGGTTAGGATAGTCTTGATGATTTCCAATCTCCGATAGGAGTGGCACAAGAAAGAAGAACATAATATGTTCTAAAATACATCCAAAATATACAGGCAAATATGCAATAAAACTCTACTCAAATAAACCTACTACAGACAATATATTCACACTAAGAACTCTTATATTCATATGAATTCTTATATTCATAAGATTCAAGAAAAGCTTATAAATACGACGTAGAACTATATAATATGTATCTAGACTTTAAATAAGCTTTTTATAGTGTGAAAAAAATGAAAATCATGAGAAGAAAGAACTGCATGACTCCCCTATATTTGACATCAAATCTTATTTATATACGTTTAAAAAACTCCCGATATGCGTTTGTTTGTCCTAGTTACCATATTTTTACTTATAAACATTTAGGTATGAAGTTCATACTCTAGGTTTTAACACCAGATACAATGAAAAAATGACAAAATATAAATTTTCTTTGTATATTTTTTCCTATTTATTTTTACATATTTATTTAGTTTTATTTGATTAGGCTGAAAGTGTGTTGAAGTTACTTTAATTGATTCTAAGAAGTCGTTCAATGCGATGTCGGTATATTTTGTTATTTCAGGCAATTTTTTCTTTATTAAGTAGGTACCTACTTATATTGTCGTATCTAATCTAAATATGTGTCTATCTAAATTTATCTAGTATCTCTATCTAAATTTATTACAAAAACTTTCCAAATAAACACCACGGAGTTTATGAAATTCCTTGTACAGACTGCACACGATCTTATATAGGTCAAACCAATCGAAGAATCCAAAATAGGATTTATGAACATTGCCGTTCATAATTCCGATTCAGTTTTAGGCTTAGGCCAACATCATCTTTATACAAGTCACAAAATTGATTTTGAAAGTCGGAACTATATACCTCCATCAGGTTTTATAAAGCAATAATTATCCAAGAAACCATACAGATCAAAAAACGCCTGAATTGTCTGAACTAAATCCATTGCGGCACCTGGGTCCTGAATTTTCATTTCGAGGTCGCTATTGAATTTCTACTCCGCCATGATGGTTGCAATTTATAGCGATTCTTATTCATTTTGATATTAGGTACAACTGGGGATATTAACGTTATCATTTTGACACTGCTCAGCATTTGGGTTGTCACTTCGGTTTATTGGATTTATGGATTTATTGGCTACGCAACCACCGCAACAGTTGTTGATAGTCTGGGAAAATTATCGAAAAAATGCCATTTTTGGGAAAAGTTATTTACCAGCTATTTTATTGCTAAAATCGAATCTTAAGGTTGCATATATTAGTAGTGTATCTTTGTACTCCCAAATACACCAAATTGGTGGAATATTGTGGAATATTAATTAGGTGAACAAGCGCTGGTTAGGGTGAATATTAATTAGGTAATAGGGTGAATACTAATTAGGTAACGCCAACACTATATATATGATTAGCAAAGGAATTCGCATTAACGAAAATCAGTGACCATGACGCTCTTTATCTTCTCCTGTACACAAAGTAATGTGTGTCTTATATTCTTGACTGTGTACATATCTCAAGATCTGAAGTAACAGGTGAATGCTTCTTTATTAGTAACCATGATTTTTGTAACATGCAAAAAGCAGCTACCGGAATTCCATAAAGTATTGTGCCTTGTTAATGCCCGCTGAACGGTTGGTAAAAGACGTGGGTGAATAAATTAAGAAATATTTCCTTCTTAATCGACATAGTTACACATGCAGACACTTAGTGAGAAGTGAATGTCTTGAAGGGGATGCAAGTTTTGGTTTCCACTCTACTGAATAAAACTTCATGCATTCGAACAGTAATATTTAAAAAATACGAGTGTTTCACTACAATGTATATTAAATTAAAAGTACCCAACCATGATTTAAGATTTAGGTGGATATCACATGCATTTGTAAAGATTGGTACTTTAAAACACACTAGGTGGGGTGCGGCATACATTTCATTGGCTGGCCACCTGCTCATGATCAAAGCAGGGATTTTAAAATTCCATACCCATTCCATTAAGCTATAAAACCGTAGGTACTATCCAAGTAGTTTTACTAATATCACCTTGTTCATACCCTAAATGAAAGAAAAACTTGCTGTACCGGTATGTACGAAGTCAAGTCATAAAATTATAAATCATTTAAAAATGTCACCTGATGACTCCTAGTGGAGTTAAAAACATAGAAAACAGCTTAAACCGTATTTATGAAGTGATTTTAATGCACACCGGAATAAAACTCTAAAACTCTTAAAACATGACAAGTGAACAAAAACTAATATGTGTACGGGGGGGGGGGGCTGTTAAAAAGTCGGTTTTAAAAATCAGACGCGAGAACAAAATGCGCCGTCGGCTTGGATTACGAAAATGAAAAAAACTCTTATAACATGATAAGTGAACAAAAAATAGTACGGGGTGCCTAACAAGTGGATGTAAACATCAAAACGTGAAAACAAAATTCGCCGTCGGCTTGGATTATGAAAAGTGGTAAAAAATCTTAAAACATGACAAGTGAACAAAAAATAGTACGGGGTGCCTAACAAGTGGATGTAAACATCAAAACGTGACAACAAAATTCGCCGTCGGCTTGGATTACGAAAAGTGATAAAAAATCTTAAAACATGACAAGTGAACAAAAAATAGTACGGGGTGCCTAACAAGTGGATGTAAACATCAAAACGTGACAATAAAATTCGCCGTCGGCTTGGATTACGAAAAGTGATAAAAAATCTTAAAACATAACAAGTGAACAAAAAATAGTACGGGGTGCCTAACAAGTGGATGTAAACATTAAAACGTGACAACAAAATTCGCCCTCGGCTTGGATTACGAAAAGTGATAAAAAATCTTAAAACACGACAACTGAACAAAAAATAGTACGGGATGCCTAACAAGTGGATGTAAACATCAAAACGTGACAATAAAATTCGCCGTCGGCTTGGATTACGAAAAGTGATAAAAAATCTTAAAACATAACAAGTGAACAAAAAATAGTACGGGGTGCCTAACAAGTGGATGTAAACATCAAAACGTGACAACAAAATTCGCCCTCGGCTTGGATTAAGAAAAGTGATAAAAAATCTTAAAACACGACAAGTGAACAAAAAAATATGTGTACGGGGTGCCTAAAAAGCATTTGTATTGTTTGTATTGTCTAACTTTCATTTTGGGATATGTAAAAACAACAAGGTAATCTTAATAAAATAAAAAGTTTAAATAATATTTCAGTTCTTTTCTTAACCCACACCTGACTTTTCTTTGTTGGAACTATCTAAATTAATAACATTGTGTTATTGGTTTAAATAGGTAAACACACATATTATTCTAAAATGAAAATTTTTCTTTCGGGATATATGTCCGAAAACTATAATATGGTAATCTTAATAAAATAAAAAGTGTAGATAATATTTCAGTTATTTCCTTAACCCACACCCGAGCTTTCTTTGTTGTTTTTTAACTATTTGAATTAATAAAATTTTATTATTAATTTAAATATTTAAACAAACATATATTCTAAAATATAAATTTTACTTGCATTTCGAAAATTAACTCACACCTGACTTTCAAAAAAAAATTTCCCGAAAGGAAATAATTTTTCAGGTATTTTTTAACCCAAAAATGAGTAGACCAAAAATTTCTTTAAAGCAAAGAGTGACTTTTTGCAAAATAATAAAATCTTTATAAAATAATAATCATATACCTCTGAATAAATATTCATGACCATGAATTTTATTAAACGTAAAAATGTAGCTACCATATACCGATCGGCTTTACTCACCACAGCTGTAAATTTTTGCATTATGCGGAGAAGATACATTCGCCCCGCTAACGTAAAAACCCAGCATAGTTGAGCGAAAACCGATTCTCGATAGTGAATGAAAACGCCATGAGCGTAATTAATAAAAATTTTAGTCAAAGTATCTTATGATTTAAATATTAATTTTCCAAGTCATTTATGAAAATTAAGAAAAGATTTTTTGAATTAATGTTTTAAAAAGAAATATCTTTCTAAAACTAATATTATTTTTATTATTTGACTAATGGAAACAGGGCTACCTTACAGTGAATTTTATCATAAAACAATATAATATTGTTATATATCAATGAAAAGGGAAAAAAATGAACAATTCAAAAATATATATAGCTTATTTTTAAATTCAATACAAAGGGGTAGTTTTTTTACTAACACATGGATAAAATTAATTTTCCAAGTCATTTATGAAAATTAAGAAAAGATTTTTTGAATTAATGTTTTAAAAAGAAATATCTTTCTAAAACTAATATTATTTTTATTATTTGACTATTGGAAACAGGGCTACCTTACAGTGAATTTTATCATAAAACAATATAATATTGTTGTATATTCATGAAAAGGGAAAAAAATGAACAATTCAAAAATATATATAGCTCATTTTAAATTCAATACAAAGGGGTAGTTTTTTTACTAACACATGAATAAAATTAATTTTCCAAGTCATTTATGAAAATTAAGAAAAGATTTTTTAAATTAATGTTTTAAAAAGAAATATCTTTCTAAAACTAATATTATTTTTATTATTTGACTATTGGAAACAGGGCTACCTTACAGTGAATTTTATCATAAAACAATATAATATTGTTTTATATCAATGAAAAGGGAAAAAATGAACAATTCAAAAATATATATAGCTCATTTTTAAATTCAATACAAAGGGCTAGTTTTTTTTACTAACACATGAATAAAATTAATTTTCCAAGTCATTTATGAAAATTAAGAAAAGATTTTTTGAATTAATGTTTTAAAAAGAAATATCTTTCTAAAACTAATATTATTTTTATTATTTGACTATTGGAAACAGGGTAGGTCACCCTTACATTTTTTTATCTATCTAAATTAATAACATTGTGTTATTGATTTAAATAAGTAAACACACATATATTCTAAAATGAAAATTTTTCTTTCGGGATATATGTCCAAAAACTATATGGTAATCTTAATAAAATAAAAAGTTTAGATAATATCTCAGTTTTTTCATAACCCACACCTGACTTTTCTGTGTTGTTTTTTAACTATGTAAAATAATAACATTGTGTTATTGGTTTAAATATGTAAACACACATATATTCTAAAATGAAAATTTCACTTGCATTTTGGGATATGTTCAAAAAAAAAATGTTTAGCAATATTAATAAAATACATATTTTAGATAATATGTGGTTTAACCCACACATGACTGCTAAAAACCAAAAAATTTCTTTAAAGCAAAGAATGAAAAACGAGAAATATTAATAAAAAACATTGACAAATAACTGATTATATATACGACACACCTAATCAAAGGACAAACCAGACAAAAGACCGAAAAAGGACGAAATATGTTAAAATATAATAAAACTATGTAAAATTCACTCAAAAAAGTGAAAACCAGGTCAAAAACATTGACAAATAACTGATTATATTTACGACAGACATAATCAAAGGACAAACGAGATGAAAGACCGAAAATCGGTGAACGATGTTAAAATATAATAAAACTATGTAAAATTCACTCAAAAATAGGAAAACCAACAAAAAACATTGGAAAATAAGGGATTATATATCCGATGGACGTAATCAAAGAAAAACGAGACAAAGAGGCCAAAAATATGCTAAAATACAAAAAAACTATGTAAAATTCACTCAAAAGTAGGAAAACCGACCAAAAACATTGGTAAATAACGGATTATATATCCGATGGACGTAATCAAAGTAAACGAGACAGAGACCGAAAATATGCTAAAATACAAAAAAACTGTAAAAATATACTCAAAAAAGTGAAAAAAACGAACCAAAAAAAACATTGACAAATAACTGATTATATATTATTCGACAGACATAATCAGACAAACGAGTCAAAATGACCAACAACCAGTGATATATGATAAAATATAATAAAACTATGTAAAATTCGCTAAAAAAACGAGGAAAACCAACCAAAATAATTGGAAAATAACTGATTATATATGCGAAGGATGTAATTAAAGGTCAAACGAGACTAAAGAGCGAAAATCGGCGAACTATGTAAAAATATAACAAAACTATGTAAAATTCACTCAAAAACGCGTAAAACCAATCAAAAAACATTGACAAATAACTGATTTGAGTAACAAAACCAAAAATTTCTTTAAAGCAAAGAGTGAAAAACGAGTAAAACCAACCAAAAAACATTGACAAATAACTGATTATATATCCGACAGACGTTATCAAAGGACAAACGAGACAAAAGACTGAAAAATCGGTGAATGATGTTAAAATATAATAAAACTTTGTAAAATTCACTCAAAACGAGTAAAACCAACAAAAAAACTTTGACAAATAACTGATTATGTATCCGACAGACGTTATCAAAGGACAAACGAGACAAAAAGACCGAAATTCGGCGAGCGATGTTAAAATATAATAAAACATTGTAAAATTCACTCAAAACGAGGAAAACCAACCAAAAGCATTGAGAAATAACTGATTATATATCCAACGGATGTAATCAAAGAAAAAACGAGACAAAAATACCTAAAATATGGTAAAATACAATAAAACTGTGAAAAATGTCTCAAATACGTGAAAACCCGGTCAAAAACATTGACAAATAACTGATTTTATTTACGACAGACGAAATCAAAGGACAAACGAAACAAAAGACCAAAAATCGGTGAACTATGTTAACACATAATAAAATTATTTAGAATTCACTTAAAAACGAGTAAAACCAACGAAAAAATAATTGATTATATATACGACAGACGTAATCAAAGGACAAATTAGACAAAAAGACCGAAAATTAGTGAACTATATTATAATATAATAAAACTATGTAAAATTCACTCATAAACAAGTAAACCCAATCAAAAACATTGACAAATAACTGATTTGAGTTGCAAAACGAAAAAATTTCTTTAAAGCAAAGAGTGAAGAACGAGTAAAACCAACCAAAAAAAACATTGATAAATAACTGATTACGTATCCGACACACGTAATCAAAGGACAAACGAACCAAAGACCGAAAATTGGCAAACGATGTTAAAATATAATAAAACTATGTAAAATTCACTCAAAACGAGGAAAACCAACCAAAAACATTGGAAAATAACTGATTATATAGTCGACGGACGTTATCAAAGGACAAACGAGACAAAAGACCGAAAATCGGCGAACTATGTTAAGATATAATGAAACTATGTAAAATTCACTTAAAATGAGTAAAACCAACCAAAAAAACATTGACAAATAACTGATTATATATTATTCGACAGACATAATCAGAAAAACGAGTCAAAAAGACCTAAAATATGGTAAAATACAATAAAACTGTGAAAAATGTCTCAAATACGTGAAAACCCGGTCAAAAACATTAACAAATAACTGAATATATTTACGACAGACGAAATAAAAGGACAAACGAAACAAAACGACCAAAAATCGGTGAACTATGTTAACACATAATAAAATTATTTAAAATTCACTTAAAAACAAGTAAAACCAATGAAAAAACATTGACAAATTACTGATTATATATACGACAGACGTAATCAAAACAGAAATGAGACAGAAAGACCAAAAATTGGTGAACTATGTTATAATATAATAAAACTATGTAAAATTCACTCATAAACGAGTAAACCCAATCAAAAACATTGACAAATAACTGATTTGAGTTGCAAAACCAAATAATTTCTTTAAAGCAAAAAGTGAAAAACGAGTAAAACCAACCAAAAAAAAAACATTGATAAATAACTGATTACGTATCCGACACGTAATCAAAGGACAAACGAACCAAAGACCGAAAATTGGCAAAGGATGTTAAAATATAATAAAACTATGTAAAATTCACTCAAAAATAGGAAAACCAACAAAAAACATTGGAAAATAAAGGATTATATATCCGATGGACGTAATCAAAGAAAAACGAGACAAAGAGACCAAAAATATGCTAAAATACAAAAAAACTATGTAAAATTCACTCAAAAGTAGGAAAACCGACCAAAAACATTGGTAAATAACGGATTATATATCCGATGGACGTAATCAAAGTAATCGAGACAAACAGACCGAAAATATGCTAAAATACAAAAAAACTGTAAAAATATACTCAAAAAAGTGAAAAAAACGAACCAAAAAAAACATTGACAAATAACTGATTATATATTATTCGACAGACATAATCAGACAAACGAGTCAAAATGACCAACAACCAGTGATATATGATAAAATATAATAAAACTATGTAAAATTCGCTAAAAAAACGAGGAAAACCAACCAAAATAATTAAAAAATAACTGATTATATATGCGAAGGATATAATTAAAGGTCAAACGAGACTAAAGAGCGAAAATCGGCGAACTATGTTAAAATATAACAAAACTATGTAAAATTCACTCAAAAACGCGTAAAACCAATCAAAAAACATTGACAAATAACTGATTTGAGTAACAAAACCAAAAATTTCTTTAAAGCAAAGAATGAAAAACGAGTAAAACCAACCAAAAAACATTGACAAATAACTGATTATATATCCGACAGACGTTATCAAAGGACAAACGAGACAAAAGACTGAAAAATCGGTGAATGATGTTAAAATATAATAAAACTTTGTAAAATTCACTCAAAACGAGTAAAACCAACAAAAAAACTTTGACAAATAACTGATTATGTATCCGACAGACGTTATCAAAGGACAAACGAGACAAAAGACCGAAATTCGGCGAGTGATGTTAAAATATAATAAAACTTTGTAAAATTCACTCAAAACGAGGAAAACCAACCAAAAGCATCGAGAAATAACTGATTATATATCCAACGGATGTAATCAAAGAAAAAACGAGACAAAGAGACCTAAAATATGGTAAAATACAAAAAAACTGTAAAAATATACTCAAAAAAGTGAAAAAAACGAACCAAAAAAAACATTGACAAATAACTGATTTTATTTACGACAGACGAAATCAAAGGACAAACGAGTCAAAATGACCAACAACCAGTGATATATGATAAAATATAATAAAACTATGTAAAATTCACTTAAAAACGAGTAAAACCAACGAAACAATAATTGATTATATATACGACAGACGTAATCAAAGGACAAATTAGACAAAAAGACCGAAAATTAGTGAACTATATTATAATATAATAAAACTATGTAAAATTCACACATAAACAAGTAAACCCAATCAAAAACATTGACAAATAACTGATTTGAGTTGCAAAACGAAAAAAATTTCTTTAAAGCAAAGAGTGAAAAACGAGTAAAACCAACCAAAAAAAACATTGATAAATAACTGATTACGTATCCGACACACGTAATCAAAGGACAAACGAACCAAAGACCGAAAATTGGCAAACGATGTTAAAATATAATAAAACTATGTAAAATTCACTCAAAACGAGGAAAACCAACCAAAAACATTGGAAAATAGCTGATTATATAGTCGACGGACGTTATCAAAGGACAAACGAGACAAAAGACCGAAAATTGGCGAACTATGTTAAAATATAATGAAACTATGTAAAATTCACTTAAAATGAGTAAAACCAACCAAAAAAACATTGACAAATAACTGATTATATATTATTCGACAGACATAATCAAACAAACGAGTCAAAAAGACCTAAAATATGGTAAAATACAATAAAACTGTGAAAAATGTCTCAAATACGTGAAAACCCGGTCAAAAACATTAACAAATAACTGAATATATTTACGACAGACGAAATAAAAGACAAACGAAACAAAACGACCAAAAATCGGTGAACTATGTTAACACATAATAAAATTATTTAAAATTCACTTAAAAACGAGTAAAACCAATGAAAAAAACATTGACAAATAACTGATTATATATACGACAGACGTAATCAAAACAGAAATGAGACAGAAAGACCAAAAATTGGTGAACTATGTTATAATATAATAAATCTATGTAAAATTTACTCATAAACGAGTAAACCCAATCAAAAACATTGACAAATAACTGATTTGAGTTGCAAAACCAAATAATTTCTTTAAAGCAAAAAGTGAAAAACGAGTAAAACCAACCAAAAAAAAACATTGATAAATAACTGATTACGTATCCGACACGTAATCAAAGGACAAACGAACCAAAGTCCGAAAATTGGCAAACGATGTTAAAATATAATAAAACTATGTAAAATTCACTCAAAAACGAGGAAAACTAACCAAAAACATTGTATAATTACTGAATATATATATCCAATGGATGTAATCAAAGAAAAAACGAGGCAAAAAAAAGACCGAAGATACGCTAAAACACAATAAAACTAAAAATTATACTCAAAAACGTGAAAACCCGGTCAAAAACAATGACAAATAACTGATTATATTTACGACAGACACAATCAAAATGCAAACAAGACAAAAAGACCGAACATCAGTGAACTATAATAGATGATAGTCCAAAATTTTGGTTACTTTTCTCCAAGAAAAACAATAGTAAGTACCTACGCCACTGAGATACCTATTTCAAATTAAAAATCATTTTTGAATTCCTCGTTCAATTTGTGACAAAAAATCAATGTAGGTACCTTTTTTCATACGTATGCGCTTCATCTTCATTTTCATGCAAAAAATAAAATATCTTAAGGGGTAGGCGCAAACTCTTGGTCCAATGCTATTTAAATGCATTCATTTTTTTTCGAATCCTGAGAAAACTAATAGGTAGATATTTTTGAAAAATTTAAACGCAGAATGAAATATTGCTGAAAACTTCTATGTTTATTGTAGATAATAATACCTATACAGGGGTGAAAAAAAAGAGAAAATTTAGTGCGATTTTTAATTTCACATATTTCATTCTGCGTTTAAATTTTTCAAAAATATCTACCTATTAGTTTTCTCAGGATTCGAAAAAAAAATGAATGCATTTAAATAGCATTGGACCAAGAGTTTGCGCCTACCCCTTAAGATATTTTATTTTTTGCATGAAAATGAAGATGAAGCGCATACGTATGAAAAAAGGTACCTACATTGATTTTTTGTCACAAATTGAACGAGGAATTCAAAAATGATTTTTAATTTGAAATAGGTATCTCAGTGGCGTAGGTACTTACTATTGTTTTTCTTGGAGAAAAGTAACCAAAATTTTGGACTATCATCTATTATAGTTCACCGATGTTCGGTCTTTTTGTCTTGTTTGCATTTTGATTGTGTCTGTCGTAAATATAATCAGTTATTTGTCATTGTTTTTGACCGGGTTTTCACGTTTTTGAGTATAATTTTTAGTTTTATTGTGTTTTAGCGTATCTTCGGTCTTTTTTTTGCCTCGTTTTTTCTTTGATTACATCCATTGGATATATATTCAGTAATTATACAATGTTTTTGGTTAGTTTTCCTCGTTTTTGAGTGAATTTTACATAGTTTTATTATATTTTAACATCGTTTGCCAATTTTCCGACTTTGGTTCGTTTGTCCTTTGATTACGTGTCGGATACGTAATCAGTTATTTATCAATGTTTTTTTTTGGTTGGTTTTACTCGTTTTTCACTTTTTGCTTTAAAGAAATTATTTGGTTTTGCAACTCAAATCAGTTATTTGTCAATGTTTTTGATTGGGTTTACTCGTTTATGAGTAAATTTTACATAGATTTATTATATTATAACATAGTTCACCAATTTTTGGTCTTTCTGTCTCATTTCTGTTTTGATTACGTCTGTCGTATATATAATCAGTTATTTGTCAATGTTTTTTTTCATGGTTTTACTCGTTTTTAAGTGAATTTTAAATAATTTTATTATGTGTTAACATAGTTCACCGATTTTTGGTCGTTTTGTTTCGTTTGTCTTTTATTTCGTCTGTCGTAAATATATTCAGTTATTTGTTAATGTTTTTGACCGGGTTTTCACGTATTTGAGACATTTTTCACAGTTTTATTGTATTTTACCATATTTTAGGTCTTTTTGACTCGTTTGTTTGATTATGTCTGTCGAATAATATATAATCAGTTATTTGTCAATGTTTTTTTGGTTGGTTTTACTCATTTTAAGTGAATTTTACATAGTTTCATTATATTTTAACATAGTTCGCCAATTTTCGGTCTTTTGTCTCGTTTGTCCTTTGATAACGTCCGTCGACTATATAATCAGCTATTTTCCAATGTTTTTGGTTGGTTTTCCTCGTTTTGAGTGAATTTTACATAGTTTTATTATATTTTAACATCGTTTGCCAATTTTCGGTCTTTGGTTCGTTTGTCCTTTGATTACGTGTGTCGGATACGTAATCAGTTATTTATCAATGTTTTTTTTGGTTGGTTTTACTCGTTTTTCACTCTTTGCTTTAAAGAAATTTTTTTCGTTTTGCAACTCAAATCAGTTATTTGTCAATGTTTTTGATTGGGTTTACTTGTTTATGTGTGAATTTTACATAGTTTTATTATATTATAATATAGTTCACTAATTTTCGGTCTTTTTGTCTAATTTGTCCTTTGATTACGTCTGTCGTATATATAATCAATTATTTTTTCGTTGGTTTTACTCGTTTTTAAGTGAATTTTACATAGTTTTATTATATTTTATCATATATCACTGGTTGTTGGTCATTTTGACTCGTTTGTCCTTTGATTTCGTCTGTCGTAAATAAAATCAGTTATTTGTCAATGTTTTTTTTGGTTCGTTTTTTTTCACTTTTTTGAGTATATTTTTACAGTTTTTTTTGTATTTTACCATATTTTAGGTCTCTTTGTCTCGTTTTTTCTTTGATTACATCCGTTGGATATATAATCAGTTATTTCTCGATGCTTTTGGTTGGTTTTCTTCGTTTTGAGTGAATTTTACAAAGTTTTATTATATTTTAACATCACTCGCCGAATTTCGGTCTTTTGTCTCGTTTGTCCTTTGATAACGTCTGTCGGATACATAATCAGTTATTTGTCAAAGTTTTTTTGTTGGTTTTACTCGTTTTGAGTGAATTTTACAAAGTTTTATTATATTTTAACATCATTCACCGATTTTTCAGTCTTTTGTCTCGTTTGTCCTTTGATAACGTCTGTCGGATATATAATCAGTTATTTGTCAATGTTTTTTGGTTGGTTTTACTCGTTTTTCATTCTTTGCTTTAAAGAAATTTTTGGTTTTGTTACTCAAATCAGTTATTTGTCAATGTTTTTTTGATTGGTTTTACGCGTTTTTGAGTGAATTTTACATAGTTTTGTTATATTTTAACATAGTTCGCCGATTTTCGCTCTTTAGTCTCGTTTGACCTTTAATTATATCCTTCGCATATATAATCAGTTATTTTTTAATTATTTTGGTTGGTTTTCCTCGTTTTTTTAGCGAATTTTACATAGTTTTATTATATTTTATCATATATCACTGGTTGTTGGTCATTTTGACTCGTTTGTCTGATTATGTCTGTCGAATAATATATAATCAGTTATTTTTTCAATGTTTTTTTTGGTTCGTTTTTTTCACTTTTTTGAGTATATTTTTACAGTTTTTTTGTATTTTAGCATATTTTCGGTCTGTTTGTCTCGATTACTTTGATTACGTCCATCGGATATATAATCCGTTATTTACCAATGTTTTTGGTCGGTTTTCCTACTTTTGAGTGAATTTTACATAGTTTTTTTTTGTATTTTAGCATATTTTTGGTCTCTTTGTCTCGTTTTTCTTTGATTACGTCCATCGGATATATAATCCTTTATTTTCCAATGTTTTTTGTTGGTTTTCCTATTTTTGAGTGAATTTTACATAGTTTTATTATATTTTAACATCCTTTGCCAATTTTCGGTCTTTGGTTCGTTTGTCCTTTGATTACGTGTCGAATACGTAATCAGTTATTTATCAATGTTTTTTTTTGGTTGGTTTTACTCGTTTTTCACTTTTTGCTTTAAAGAAATTATTTGGTTTTGCAACTCAAATCAGTTATTTGTCAATGTTTTTGATTGGGTTTACTCGTTTATGAGTGAATTTTACATAGTTTTATTATATTATAACATAGTTCACCAATTTTTGGTCTTTCTGTCTCATTTCTGTTTTGATTACGTCTGTCGTATATATAATCAGTAATTTGTCAATGTTTTTTCATTGGTTTTACTTGTTTTTAAGTGAATTTTAAATAATTTTATTATGTGTTAACATAGTTCACCGATTTTTGGTCGTTTTGTTTCGTTTGTCCTTTTATTTCGTCTGTCGTAAATATATTCAGTTATTTGTTAATGTTTTTGACCGGGTTTTCACGTATTTGAGACATTTTTCACAGTTTTATTGTATTTTACCATATTTTAGGTCTTTTTGACTCGTTTTTCTGATTATGTCTGTCGAATAATATATAATCAGTTATTTGTCAATGTTTTTTTGGTTGGTTTTACTCATTTTAAGTGAATTTTACATAGTTTCATTATATCTTAACATAGTTCGCCGATTTTCGGTCTTTTGTCTCGTTTGTCCTTTGATAACGTCCGTCGACTATATAATCAGTTATTTTCCAATGTTTTTGGTTGGTTTTCCTCGTTTTGAGTGAATTTTACATAGTTTTATTATATTTTAACATCGTTTGCCAATTTTCGGTCTTTGGTTCGTTTGTCCTTTGATTACGTGTGTCGGATACGTAATCAGTTATTTATCAATGTTTTTTTTGGTTGGTTTTACTCGTTCTTCACTCTTTGCTTTAAAGAAATTTTTTCGTTTTGCAACTCAAATCAGTTATTTGTCAATGTTTTTGATTGGGTTTACTTGTTTATGAGTGAATTTTACATAGTTTTATTATATTATAATATAGTTCACTAATTTTCGGTCTTTTTGTCTAATTTGTCCTTTGATTACGTCTGTCGTATATATAATCAATTATTTTTTCGTTGGTTTTACTCGTTTTTAAGTGAATTCTAAATAATTTTATTATGTGTTAACATAGTTCACCGATTTTTGGTCTTTTGTTTCGTTTGTCCTTTGATTTCGTCTGTTGTAAATAAAATCAGTTATTTGTCAATGTTTTTGACCGGGTTTTCACGTATTTGAGACATTTTTCACAGTTTTATTGTATTTTACCATATTTTAGGTATTTTTGTCTCGTTTTTTCTTTGATTACATCCGTTGGATATATAATCAGTTATTTCTCAATGCTTTTGGTTGGTTTTCCTCGTTTTGAGTGAATTTTACAATGTTTTATTATATTTTAACATCGCTCGCCGAATTTCGGTCTTTTTGTCTCGTTTGTCCTTTGATAACGTCTGTCGGATACATAATCAGTTATTTGTCAAAGTTTTTTTGTTGGTTTTACTCGTTTTGAGTGAATTTTACAAAGTTTTATTATATTTTAACATCATTCACCGATTTTTCAGTCTTTTGTCTCGTTTGTCCTTTGATAACGTCTGTCGGATATATAATCAGTTATTTGTCAATGTTTTTTGGTTGGTTTTACTCGTTTTTCACTCTTTGCTTTAAAGAAATTTTTGGTTTTGTTACTCAAATCAGTTATTTGTCAATGTTTTTTGATTGGTTTTACGCGTTTTTGAGTGAATTTTACATAGTTTTGTTATATTTTTACATAGTTCGCCGATTTTCGCTCTTTAGTCTCGTTTGACCTTTAATTACATCCTTCGCATATATAATCAGTTATTTTCCAATTATTTTGGTTGGTTTTCCTCGTTTTTTTAGCGAATTTTACATAGTTTTATTATATTTTATCATATATCACTGGTTGTTGGTCATTTTGACTCGTTTGTCTGATTATGTCTGTCGAATAATATATAATCAGTTATTTGTCAATGTTTTTTTTGGTTCGTTTTTTTCACTTTTTTGAGTATATTTTTACAGTTTTTTTGTATTTTAGCATATTTTCGGTCTCTGTCTCGTTTACTTTGATTACGTCCATCGGATATATAATCCGTTATTTACCAATGTTTTTGGTCGGTTTTCCTACTTTTGAGTGAATTTTACATAGTTTTTTTGTATTTTAGCATATTTTTGGCCTCTTTGTCTCGTTTTTCTTTGATTACGTCCATCGGATATATAATCCCTTATTTTCCAATGTTTTTTGTTGGTTTTCCTATTTTTGAGTGAATTTTACATAGTTTTATTATATTTTAACATCGTTCACCGATTTTCGGTCTTTCATCTCGTTTGTCCTTTGATTATGTCTGTCGTAAATATAATCAGTTATTTGTCAATGTTTTTGACCTGGTTTTCACTTTTTTGAGTGAATTTTACATAGTTTTATTATATTTTAACATATTTCGTCCTTTTTCGGTCTTTTGTCTGGTTTGTCCTTTGATTAGGTGTGTCGTATATATAATCAGTTATTTGTCAATGTTTTTTATTAATATTTCTCGTTTTTCATTCTTTGCTTTAAAGAAATTTTTTGGTTTTTGGCAGTCATGTGTGGGTTAAACCACATATTATCTAAAATATGTATTTTATTAATATTGCTAAACATTTTTTTTTGAACATATCCCAAAATGCAAGTGAAATTTTCATTTTAGAATATATGTGTGTTTACATATTTAAACCAATAACACAATGTTATTATTTTACATAGTTAAAAAACAACACAGAAAAGTCAGGTGTGGGTTATGAAAAAACTGAGATATTATCTAAACTTTTTATTTTATTAAGATTACCATATAGTTTTTGGACATATATCCCGAAAGAAAAATTTTCATTTTAGAATATATGTGTGTTTACTTATTTAAATCAATAACACAATGTTATTAATTTAGATAAATAAAAAAATGTAAGGGTGACCTACCCTGTTTCCAATAGTCAAATAATAAAAATAATATTAGTTTTAGAAAGATATTTCTTTTTAAAACATTAATTCAAAAAATCTTTTCTTAATTTTCATAAATGACTTGGAAAATTAATTTTATTCATGTGTTAGTAAAAAAAACTACCCCTTTGTATTGAATTTAAAAATGAGCTATATATATTTTTGAATTGTTCATTTTTTCCCTTTTCATTGATATAAAACAATATTATATTGTTTTATGATAAAATTCACTGTAAGGTAGCCCTGTTTCCAATAGTCAAATAATAAAAATAATATTAGTTTTAGAAAGATATTTCTTTTTAAAACATTAATTTAAAAAATATTTTCTTAATTTTCATAAATGACTTGGAAAATTAAGTTTATTCATGTGTTAGTAAAAAAACTACCCCTTTGTATTGAATTTAAAATGAGCTATATATATTTTTGAATTGTTCATTTTTTTCCCTTTTCATTGATATACAACAATATTATATTGTTTTATGATAAAATTCACTGTAAGGTAGCCCTGTTTCCAATAGTCAAATAATAAAAATAATATTAGTTTTAGAAAGATATTTCTTTTTAAAACATTAATTCAAAAAATCTTTTCTTAATTTTCATAAATGACTTGGAAAATTAATTTTATCCATGTGTTAGTAAAAAAACTACCCCTTTGTATTGAATTTAAAAATGAGCTATATATATTTTTGAATTGTTCATTTTTTTCCCTTTTCATTGATATATAACAATATTATATTGTTTTATGATAAAATTCACTGTAAGGTAGCCCTGTTTCCATTAGTCAAATAATAAAAATAATATTAGTTTTAGAAAGATATTTCTTTTTAAAACATTAATTCAAAAAATCTTTTCTTAATTTTCATAAATGACTTGGAAAATTAATATTTAAATCATAAGATACTTTGACTAAAATTTTTATTAATTACGCTCATGGCGTTTTCATTCACTATCGAGAATCGGTTTTCGCTCAACTATGCTGGGTTTTTACGTTAGCGGGGCGAATGTATCTTCTCCGCATAATGCAAAAATTTACAGCTGTGGTGAGTAAAGCCGATCGGTATATGGTAGCTACATTTTTACGTTTAATAAAATTCATGGTCATGAATATTTATTCAGAGGTATATGATTATTATTTTATAAAGATTTTATTATTTTGCAAAAAGTCACTCTTTGCTTTAAAGAAATTTTTGGTCTACTCATTTTTGGGTTAAAAAATACCTGAAAAATTATTTCCTTTCGGGAAATTTTTTTTTGAAAGTCAGGTGTGAGTTAATTTTCGAAATGCAAGTAAAATTTATATTTTAGAATATATGTTTGTTTAAATATTTAAATTAATAATAAAATTTTATTAATTCAAATAGTTAAAAAACAACAAAGAAAGCTCGGGTGTGGGTTAAGGAAATAACTGAAATATTATCTACACTTTTTATTTTATTAAGATTACCATATTATAGTTTTCGGACATATATCCCGAAAGAAAAATTTTCATTTTAGAATAATATGTGTGTTTACCTATTTAAACCAATAACACAATGTTATTAATTTAGATAGTTCCAACAAAGAAAAGTCAGGTGTGGGTTAAGAAAAGAACTGAAATATTATTTAAACTTTTTATTTTATTAAGATTACCTTGTTGTTTTTACATATCCCAAAATGAAAGTTAGACAATACAAACAATACAAATGCTTTTTAGGCACCCCGTACACATATTTTTTTGTTCACTTGTCGTGTTTTAAGATTTTTTATCACTTTTCTTAATCCAAGCCGAGGGCGAATTTTGTTGTCACGTTTTGATGTTTACATCCACTTGTTAGGCACCCCGTACTATTTTTTGTTCACTTGTTATGTTTTAAGATTTTTTATCACTTTTCGTAATCCAAGCCGACGGCGAATTTTATTGTCACGTTTTGATGTTTACATCCACTTGTTAGGCATCCCGTACTATTTTTTGTTCACTTGTCGTGTTTTAAGATTTTTTATCACTTTTCGTAATCCAAGCCGAGGGCGAATTTTGTTGTCACGTTTTAATGTTTACATCCACTTGTTAGGCACCCCGTACTATTTTTTGTTCACTTGTTATATTTTAAGATTTTTTATCACTTTTCGTAATCCAAGCCGACGGCGAATTTTATTGTCACGTTTTGATGTTTACATCCACTTGTTAGGCACCCCGTACTATTTTTTGTTCACTTGTCATGTTTTAAGATTTTTTATCACTTTTCGTAATCCAAGCCGACGGCGAATTTTGTTGTCACGTTTTGATGTTTACATCCACTTGTTAGGCACCCCGTACTATTTTTTGTTCACTTGTCATGTTTTAAGATTTTTTACCACTTTTCATAATCCAAGCCGACGGCGAATTTTGTTTTCACGTTTTGATGTTTACATCCACTTGTTAGGCACCCCGTACTATTTTTTGTTCACTTATCATGTTATAAGAGTTTTTTTCATTTTCGTAATCCAAGCCGACGGCGCATTTTGTTCTCGCGTCTGATTTTTAAAACCGACTTTTTAACAGCCCCCCGTACACATATTAGTTTTTGTTCACTTTTCATGTTTTAAGAGTTTTAGAGTTTTATTCCGGTGTGCATTAAAATCACTTCATAAATACGGTTTAAGCTGTTTTCTATATTTTTAACTCCACTAGGAGTCATCAGGTGACATTTTTAAATGATTTATAATTTTATGACTTGACTTCGTACATACCGGTACAGCAAGTTTTTCTTTCATTTAGGGTATGAACAATGTGATATTAGTAAAACTACTTGGATAGTACCTACGGTTTTATAGCTTAATGGAATGGGTATGGAATTTTAAAATCCCTGCTTTGATCATGAGCAGGTGGCCAGCCAATGAAATGTATGCCGCACCCTACCTAGTGTGTTTTAAAGTACCAATCTTTACAAATGCATGTGATATCCACCTAAATCTTAAATCATGGTTGGGTACTTTTAATTTAATATACATTGTAGTGAAACACGCGTATTTTTTAATTATTACTGTTCGAATGCATGAAGTTTTATTCAGTAGAGTGGAAACCAAAACTTGCATCCCCTTCAAGACATTCACTTCTCACTAAGTGTCTGCATGTGTAACTATGTCGATTAAGAAGGAAATATTTCTTAATTTATTCACCCACGTCTTTTACCAACCGTTCAGCGGGCATTAACAAGGCACAATACTTTATGGAATTCCGGTAGCTGCTTTTTGCATGTTACAAAAATCATGGTTACTAATAAAGAAGCATTCACCTGTTACTTCAGATCTTGAGATATGTACACAGTCAAGAATATAAGACACACATTACTTTGTGTACAGGAGAAGATGAAGAGCGTCATGGTCACTGATTTTCGTTAATGCGAATTCCTTTGCTAATCATATATATATAGTGTTGGCGTTACCTAATTAGTATTCACCCTATTACCTAATTAATATTCACCCTAACCAGCGCTTGTTCACCTAATTAATATTCCACAATATTCCACCAATTTGGTGTATTTGGGAGTACAAAGATACACTACTTATATTAGTAATATGGGGTATGACAAGTCCGCAGAAAGTGTGTTATTTTATTTATAAACAAATTAACACTCCTAAATCTTCTTTTCTTTTCATTAGTGCTCTCTGTAACTCATATGATTTTTTAGGAGAGAGTTTAGAGAGTTTTAGTTCTCCTCCTAAACCAAAAAACCTCAAATAAAAATTCACCGTAATTTAGTTCTGTATAAAGCTATTTTTTTTTTTCGATTTCCTTCAACAAAAATTTTACTCGGAAAATCCGAGTTTTCCCAAAAAAATCTGCAATTATCAATTAAAATTTTAGGGAAGTAATTATTTATCAATAATTAAATAAATTGATGACATAAAAGATTTTTTATAGTAGATTATAAATATATCAGGAGGCCGGCGACAATCTTACCAATAGTTTGGCAATAATTAAAATGTTAATTAAAAAATTTCAGTCGAAATCATAACCAAAAAGATTATGATACACCAGAATAACTATGATTTTCGTATAAAAAAGCACTATACCTATTCAACATACTTTACAGAATTGAAATTGGACTATTTTAGCGGTCTCAGGAAGGTTATAAAGAAACAATTTTTTGGCTTATAAACAAATAGAACCCCTCAGAAAATATTAGATTAAATTAAATTAAGTTAACGCTGTTGAAAGAGCATGGCTTCTGTGCCCTTTTCGAAGAAAAAAAATTAATTGCGAGGAGTGGTTCCAGGTATAACCGGTCAAATTTGACCGGCATTTGCGACAGAGTTATAAACAACAGGATTTCAATCTTTGAACCATTACCTTTTTATTCCGGTCCTCTTTGTACATACAAATTTTCATATCTTTAAGACACTCATAACAAAAAAGATTTATGTCACCAAGTTATTTAATTATTCATAAATAATTACTACCTTAAAATTTTAGTTGAAAACTAAAGATTTTGTTTGAAAAACCCAAATTTTTCGAGGAAAATTTCCGTCGAAAGGAAATTGGAAAAAATATCTATGTGCAGAATTAAATTATTACAGTGAATGTTTTTGGTTTAACGTTAAAATCTTCTGAGCTGCAGAACCATAATTGAAAAAAGATTTCGGAGCGCTAATTTGTTTATAAACAAAATATCACACTTTCTGAGGACTTTGTTTAGCTATATATTACTAATATATGAAATCTTAAGATTTGATTCCAGCATGTCTAGCAATAAAATAGCTGGTACATAGTGTTGATAATTCACGTTGTGGAAATTCTCAATTATTATATTTCTAATTTAATACTATTCTAATTCCTCCAACACCAGCAAATTTCCATAAAACCTAGCGATAGTAATACCTTTTGCTTTAGTTTTCCTTGCAAGAAACAAACAAAACACATCTCCTAAACTACACCTAACCTCGCTTTCGGCCATTCATATTCATTCATGTCCGTGTCACAATAATTTCGACTGACTCGAATATCAACCACTTTTTTGGAGTCGCTATTAATTTCGATAGTCGCTATTTTGTGACGTCATTTCGTTAGTTCAACTAAAATCCACAAGGCTCGCACAGTCTCATTTCAACGTCGCCATATTGAACGCGACTTGTTTTGAGTCGAAATTTGAATTAGAATCAGGGCCCCTGGTTGTCTTTACTCTTTTCAATCACAATTAGTATAGTATAGTTGATCCAAAAGATGGCATAACCCAGACATCCAAAGTGAAAGTTATCCTTCAACACAAAATTGTTCTATATGGTCCACACAATGTCCAGAAAAAAGTCACACCATTTTGAGCGTCGGGTTTGGGGGGAGAGGGGGGAGAAATCGGTAAATTCGTAGTTTTTTACGTTTTTCGTCAATATTTCTAAAACTATGCGGTTTAGCATGAATAACCCTCTATACAAAATTATTCTACATTAAATTTGAAATAAAAAAAGGCCCTATGCATAATCTTTCTAAAAGGCATGGTTCCAAAGTTACGGAGGTAGTATAGTATAACTGGTCCAAAAAAAGGCCTAACCCAAACATCCAAAGTAAAAGTTTTCCTCCAACACCAAATTGTTCTGTATGGTCCACATATTGTTCAGTAAAAAGTTACACCATTTTGAGCGTCCGGTTTGGGGGGCAGATGCGGGAGAAGTCGGTAAATTAGTAGTTTTTTTACGTTTTTCGTCAATATTTCTAAAACTATGCTTTAGCGTAAACAATGTTATATACAAAAATGCTCTACATGAAATTTAAAACAAAAAATCTTGTATACATAATTGTTATAACATCAACGGTTCCAGAGTTACGGAGGGTGAAAAGTCGAGGTTTTCGATACTTTTTATATTTTTTGGGCAATGTATTGTATAACTATACCAAAAACCCAGACATCCAAAGTGAAAGTTATCCTCCAACACCAAATTGTTCTATATGGTCCACATAATGTTCAGAAAAAAGTCACACCATTTTGAGCATCGGGTTTGCGGGGAGAGGGGGGGGGGTAGAAATCGGTTAAAATAAAAAGTATCGAAAACCTCCACTTTTCACCCTCCGTAACTCTGGAACCGTTGATTTTATAACAATTATGTATACAACCTTTTTTGTTTTAAATTTTATGTAGAACATTTTTCTATAGAACATTATTTACGCTAAAGCATAGTTTTAGAAATATTGACGAAAAAAGTAAAAAAACTACTAATTTACCGACTTCTCCCCCATCTCCCCCCCCCCCCAAAACGGACGCTCAAAATGGTGTAACTTTTTACTAAACAATATGTGGACCATATAGAACAATTTGGTGTCGAAGGAAAACTTTTACTTTGGATGTCTGGGTTAGGCCTTTTTTTGGACCAATTATACTATTCTACCTCCGTAACTTTGGAACCGTTCATTTTAGAAGGGTTATGCATAGGGCCTTTTTTAATTCAAATTTAATGTAGAACAATTTTATATAGAGGGTAGGTAAAAAACTACGAATTTACAGATTTCTCCCCCTCTCCCCCCAAACCCGACGCTCAAAATGGTGTGACTTTTTTCTGAACATTATATGGACCATATACAACAATTTGGTGTTGGAGGATAACTTTCACTTTGGATGTCTGGGTTTGGGTCTAACTATACCATACTAAATAAAACATCATCCGATCCGTCCACCAATTCAGTTCCCGTCGACAAGAATCTTTGATGAATCAATTGACCGTCTTACGTCCCAAGCAGTAGTAGTGCAGTGAACAGTGTAAGGCTCATTTCACATCAACACGACAGTCGTGTATACGATGTCGTTTGGACAATTTGAATTGGTGATATCGACATTGAAATATTAATAACCTTTTTAGTCTGGATATGTCAGAATAACATTTTTTTTTAAATAGTTAAAAAACTTTTCTTGATCTTGATTTAAATCATCAAAAAGTACACAAAATTGATTGGATGCATCCAATGTGATCTATTTCTTCTCTGTCTTTTTTTAATCTTCTATACAGCACAACTCAAAGTAGGAAGTCACTGCGATCCATATTACTTCTTACTACGATAACAATATCTTGTCAAATGACACTTTACGGACTGAGACCACACGACTGTCGGATGAATGTCGCGTTGGTGTGAAATGAGCCAAATTTCTGCCCTTGTCGTGGACGACATCGTATACACGACTGTCGTGTTGATGTGAAATGAGCCTAAAAGTGAAGCGATCTCAGAGCTTGAGACCCAGAAAACACTGATGATGACTTCAGAGAAGAAGTCGAAAGCTCGGTGTACTCAAATTCGTCGCAGTTTAATCCGGAAACCAGGTGACTAAGATTAATTATTTTTCTAATTAAATTATATTATTCTGTGTCTCAGGTTCTCAATACTACATAATATGTGCTCTATTTTATTTGTATAGGCGTTCCTCATATTTTTTTACTTCTACTGTTTACTCAGCCTTTTATAATTTTCTGGATTTTATACTTAGAATCTGTTTGTACATTTCTGAAGCTATCTCCTTGTGGCATTTTTATAATTAACTATTTAAATGGGAAATAAGCCACAATTAAATTGAAAAAAATAAAATAAAAATATTGGTTGGTCTGTGTTCATTGAACTGGCAAGAACCACAAGTTTTTATCGAGCAGGGAACCATGTTGCCCTTTGAGCACTCATAACACATTTAATCTTTTAACATCGACCTTTAACAGAGCGACTTTTAACAGTCGCTATAAATATTATATAGGTACCATGTAAACCATATTTCTCGATGTTACCAATTTCATAAGGTTGCTAGTTTCATGTACTAAGCAGAACGCACTAAAGATGATCTGATCTAGATCGAAAACGTTTTGCGAATCCTTTTGGATGACTTTTATTGGTTTTTAATAAACTTTTTTTTATACCATTGTACAAACGAAGTTTTTACTTCTGTATGATTTTTTAAAATAAAAATAAAAATGTATACCATTTTTATTCAGTTGCAGTGCGAAGGCAAAACAATCTTATTTTTCACTTAGAATACGGAGCGCAGTCCAGCACTCTGAATCGACGATTTTCGACTCTTATTGGAGTCTCATCGGAGAGACGTAGGCCTGCTGCTCCATACTCGAAGTGACCAACCATGAAAGATTACCCCCACATTGCAACTGACGTGTATGAATTAGGTGACTAGCGTCATCTCGCAATTAAAAGGTAAAGTTTTCAATCCTAATAGCAACGTTTATAATATTGAAAAATATTAAAAATATTACTAAAAGATTTTTAAATTGAAAACTTATTGGTCCATTTCCCTGGTGACACCTCCAAGGCTTCTACAATATGCAAACCAGATGGATGCTGCAGTGAAGACAAAGGGGAAGGAATTCTACACTATGCAATTCACAACCCCCGTCTACAGCTTGGTAAAGTTTCAACGGAAAATGGACCTAGTTACTCTATAGGAGTAATACTAATATAAAATAAAACTAAAAATGTATACCATTTATTTCAGTTGCAATGCGAAGGCAAAATAATCTTATTTTTCACTTAGAATACGGAGCGCAGTCCAGCACTCTGAATCGACGATTTTCGACTCTTATTGGAGTCTCATCGGAGAGACGTAGGCCTGTTGCTCCATACTAGAAGTGACCAACCATGAAAGATTACCCCCACATTGCAACTGACGTGTATGGATTAGGTGACTAGCGTCATCTGGCAATTGAAAGTTAAGTTTTCAATCCTAATAGCAACATTTATAATATTGAAAAATTGAAAGGTAAAGTTTTCAATCCTAATAAAAATGTATACCATTTTTATTCAGTTGCAATGCGAAGGCAAAACAATTTCTCGATTCTCGACTCTTATTGGAGTCTCATCGGAGAGACGTAGGTCTGCTGCTCCATACTCGAAGTGACCTTTGAAAAAAATAATTTTATTAACGTTTCGACGCCCAAATCGGGTGTCGTTGTCAAAATACAAAATACTACTAAATTAAACAAAAATGTTGTTGCTAAGTAAAAAATTCTTCTAATAATTTATTTAATCTGACTCATTTATATCGGCAGTTCAGACATATATTATACGTTTTAAAGTAGAAGACTTTAAAATGATATTGCCAATATTTATGAGTTGCGTTCCTGGGACGATTTTACTGAAAGATAGTTCATTCGATTACATGAAATCAACCCCAACTCAAGAATATCCGTCACAAAAAACTCATAGTATGTGATCTGTCTTTAAAAAGACAACCTTATTTCCCATTTAAATAGTTAATCTGTTTGTACGTTTTTGATTTTTAAAATTGGTTTACTTACCATTTTCAAGACAGCTCAATATATCCTGACCAACAAGGTCATATTCATCAATACATTCAAACTCTATTTGGGTGCCTATCTCATATTTTGTTTGATTTTCTTTGAATTCTTCATAACTCTGATCAGAAATAACCATGATATTGCTATACTCAGGTTTTCTAAAAGCTGGACATTGTTGCGAACCTAAAAGAAATATATGTGTTTTAAAAAAAATCCGATAATAACTTGTGCAACTTTTCATTCTAGTTTCATAGTTATTTAATTAATGAAAAGAACTAATTGGCTGCATTCAAATGACATGAAAAGTTTATTAAAATATTTCAGAATAATGCTAACAACGATTAAAAAATATCAGCCTTTTGAGTAAAGGAGGACAACCTTTTTTTCAGAAGAAATACAGATATTACAGGGGTATCTTGTCTCCTATTCACTTAAGTGTGTACTCAGAGGAAATAATCCAGGAAACACTAGAAAAACTAAGTGTATAGGAAAAAATCCTTATAACTATAGGAAAAAATGGAAAAAATTATACAGGATGGTAGAAGTAAGTGAAGAAAATTGATTATCCCTAAACACAAAAAAGACACAATTTATGGTGAGCTCAACAGCAACAAGAAAGCCTAATAAAAGGACCGATTTCCAAATCAAGTGATCAGGAACAAGATGAGGGTGTGAACCGCTGTTGACGCTATTTTCCATCTAAAATGGAAGTGGGTCTGACATGTTGGCAGAATAACAGATGAGCAGAGGACAAGAATAGTGGAATAGTATCCAAGATATGAAGCTAACAGTAATAAAGGCAGGCTACCCAGCAGATGAACCGACGACATAGAGAAAATTGCTGGAAGCTGTATAAAAAGGACACAATATAGAGAGGAATAGCAAAAACTTAGGAAGACCTACGTTCAGCAGTGGATAATTTAGGTTTTTTAGATAGATAAATAGAATTACATTCTACGGTATTTTTCTATAGGATAGCCTGAGTAAAAAGACTCTGTCTTACCTATACATCGCGGTTTTTGAGGAATCCATTTTCCATTTTGGTCGCAGGTTAAAACCGGAGGTCCAATCATGTTATAACCTTCGTAGCATTTAAACATGATTTTGTCTTGATAAAAATATCGATTGCCTATAGTGTAACCGTTTCTGATAGAAGCTGGATATCCACAGTACATTCCTGAAAGGAAAGTATAGGTATTACAAAAAACGAAAATTATAAGATGGTGTAAAAATTAGAAAATATTAGAAAAATATTAGAAATTAGTAAAAAAAAAAGAAAAAAGTGTTTTGTTGTCCTGGTGAATTAGGGTTGCTCTTCATTTTTTAAAGTGATTTCGTGGTTTTAAGTGTTTTCGTGGCTTTAAGTGTTTTCCTGGTTTTGATATTTAAAAAATTCAATATTAGGACGTCCCACCGCCTCCCTCATTTTGGTATTGTTCGACAAAATTTTTTGGTCACTCCTGTAGAATTCTCCTGCGTATTTAGGTTTCACAATAGCCTGCATTACTAATGTAGGGTCTACTAATGTAGGCATTACTAATGTGGGGACTATAGACAATTAAACTCGTTAACCATTTTAAACTGGTAAAAGGCTCTGTGTTAAAGTTAGTTATCCATTTCACATTAATAAAAAAACTGTAATGGAACTATATAAATAAAAATATAATCCATTACACTTAAATGTAAAATTCAATAAGATCATATTCAATCTGTGATAATATTACTACACAATATTTATTATACAAATGGAATTTTTCTAGTTCAGGTATAGCATTAGCGTAACTACAACAATATAAAAATTAAAAGGTAAAGTTTACCAAGGAATTTTACCAAGCTGCAGACGGGGGTTGTGAATTGCAACTTTTTAGAATTCCCTCCCTTTGTCTTCACTGCAGCATCCATCTGGCTTGCAAATTGTAGAAGGCTTGGAGGTGTTACCAGGGAAATGGACCAATAAGTTTTCAATTTAAAAATCTTTTAGTAATATTTTTAATATTTTTCAATATTATTAATGTTGCTATTAGGATTGAAAACTTTACCTTTCAATTGCCAGATGACGCTAGTCACCTAATCCATACACGTCAGTTGCAATGTGGGGATAAACTTTCAAGGTTTCGTCACTTCGAACAGAGAGCAGCAGGCCTACGCCTCTCCGACGATGACTCCAATAAGAGTCGAAAATCGTCAATTCAGGGTGCTGGACTGCGCTCCCTGTTCTAAGTGAAAAATAAGATTGTTTTGCCTTCGCATTGCAACTGAATAAAAATGGTATACATTTTTATTTATTTTATTATTATAATATAAAAATTAGTTAAAATCATTTATAAAAGGCATATTTAATTTAAAAAAGAATGTGTGTGTACTTTGTACGCACGTAAGAAGTTATACTTCTATTATATGATTCCAACGAAATTAATATGTACTTTAAACAGTTTATTTATATTTTATTTAAATATTAAACTAATTTTAATACTTACTACTTTCCAAAAATTGTTATTAAAACAATACCAAAAATAAAAAAATAAAAAAATAAAACACACACAAACACATTGAAAAATGCCACAAAGAAATGATTTCTGAACAATAATAATTGTTGGCAATAATTTTAACTAAATACGCATTTTCTAAAAAAAAATTATATAAAAACTATACTTACAATCATAAAATGTATATAAAAAAAAATGAAAAAAATAAAAACTTGCATTGGGATTCGATCCCGCGTTTATTCGGATGCTTAGGATTTGAATTCGATGCGTCTACTCATTTAGCCACTTACACGCACCTGTCATGTGCGAAGATAGGCCAACTGAACGTTTTACTGTTTGACAGTTCTAAATTTAATCAAATTAGTTTGATTTTTGTGGAATTAAAATATTAAAATACAACAAAACATAGAGTAAGAAAACAATATGTTAGATGAAGATTGGTAGAAATTTTGTTGGTATTAAATTAATGTAAATCAAAGCATTACCTACTAGATAGGTACATACATTTTCCAAATAGGTAAGTACCTACCTATGTAATTTTTTATTACAATACTGAAACCATTGAAACATTTACAATAATTACGTAGCTGTTGCTTTTAAAAAAATATTTAAAAAGTCACTACAATTATAAACTTGCCTTTTTCTCTATCCTCACAACAATAAAAACTAATCTACACAACATGTGTTTACCCATAACTGACATATTGAACAATTGTTGACAGGTCATTGTAATTACCCAATCAGAGCCCGTATAACGTTTTAGCTACGCTCAGGACCAAGACTTTTGATGAATTCGCGCACATATAAATTTACACCCAACGCGCCTAAAGAAGTATAACTTGAAAAATCCCTTAAAGAGTTACCTTACAGTACGTCTTCCAACTAAAGAGTTCATCATCGGTGCTGCTAACATGTTTTACAGGCTTGAGCCACCAAAATATAGGAGTGAAAACTCTTTAAATGTTGTACAGTTTTAAATGATATTTAAAATGTTCCTAGATTTTACATCAGGCAACACAGGACTCCCTACAGTACTTGGTTTGCCAGTCCTCAGGGAAGAACCTCACATTCTAATTAGATTTCTTCGGTCCATCTTTAGACATAGGCCTCCCCAATAATTTTCTATTCTTCTCTGTTTGTCGCTACACTCATCCACCTAGAGCCCACGTGCTTCTTGATATCATTTGTCCATTTCATTTGGGACCTTCCTCTACCCCATCTATATTCCCACGGTCTCCCATTTATAAGAATTTTGTTCAATCGGTCTTCTTTTTGTATTATATTGTGTCCGGAAAATCTCCGTTTCAATTTTACAACTTCTTGTCTAACATCCCTCACTTATGTTTTCTCTCTTATCCACTCGTTTCTCTTTTTATCCATTAGTCTTATGTGCAACATTTGTCTTTCCATGGCTCTTTTTGATTTTGTGATTTTGTCCACGTTTGCTTTTGTAAACGTCCACGTTTGGGAAGCATAAGTGAGAACAGGGAGCACGCATTGATTGTATACCTTGGTCTTAAGATGTTGCGGATCTCTTTTGTTTTTAAGGATGTAGCATAGTTTGGCAAATGCCGCAATGCCAGTCTAACTCGTCTTTTCATCTCTGCTGTTTGGTTTTCCTTGTTAAGTTTAATAATTTGACCTAGATATATATAATCATAAACTTGTTCTTCATCTTGTCCGATCCTCATTGTTAGACTTAGGCAAATATGCAAATTGCATATAATGCATAAAAAATGCAAACATTTCCAATTTTGCATATTTTTATATAAGTGTGCATAAAGTGCATATAGTTTTAAATTTTGGTTGTAACTATACATATATTTTTATAGTACTGTAACAAGTAGCTTGGAAATCTCAATATTTAATTTTGTTTTATAATCTCTTAGTACATATGAGGGGTCTAGATTCAAAATCGGACATTTCCACTTTATATCATTCTGAGTAAACTTAAAAAAAAAACAATTTACAACTTTCTGTTCCCTATCTCAAATTGGAGGAAAAGTCCACTTTTGCATCTGAACCAATTCTTTCACACTGAATTACTACTAGGACCTGTCCAATTTTGCTCTTTATCAAATTGTTAATACATAGATCTCTAATCACAGATTACAGAGGTGTATTCAAATACTTTGACCAAAAAGTGGAAATGTCCGGTTTTGCATCTAGACCCCTCATATTCAAATTTTGTGTACCTGAATGCAGTAACTAATAAAAGAGCGGCTTATTATATGTACACAGTTTTGTCACGTTTTGGTTACAAATGTTCCAAAATCAGCCAGTTTATATCTCTAGGTAAAATTTTTTATTTTGACGGCCCATTTCGCTTTTGTTGTAAAATAAGCCGTGAACACGTGTCTTCGTAATTGTGAATAATTATTGTGCTTTGAAAATGCCGCAAATATATAGTTCAGTGTCGTGGTGTCATTCATAAAAACAAACTATAGTTTTTTTCAGAAAACTATTACTCAATTAGAATCCTCCAAATAATTATCATTGTTAGACAGTACATTTTAAATAAAAGAATTTGAATCATTGTTTCAAACCGTCAAAAGTAGATTACATTACAGGAAATATTATCCATTATATTGGATAGGAAATTTTTCAAAAATTTAAAGCAACTATGGAACAAAAACTGTGGTTATTACCAGATTCTTTCTCAAGTGGTTCAAGTACTAGCTGGGACATTTTTCGAAGCACTTAATTTAGAACCTACTATTATCGTAAATTTGAACAATGCCCCAATTAGGTACATCAGTTAATATCGAAAGAAGTTTTTCTACGTAATCAGATAAAAGCATAAGTATTTGTTAGAAAATTTTGAACATCATTTGATAATTATTTATTGTTACCACAATTCGAAATAATATCAATTATTTATTTGTTAAAATACTTAAATACTTAAATATTTAATTAATTAGCTTAGTTAGTAAAATATATACATGTTAATTAATACACCATGTGGAGATATTGTAAATATGTTTGTAAATAAAAAAATACTGTAAATATTTTTTTAATTACATGCATATTTTCTAGATAAACGTGCATATTTTTGGGTAAAATACTGCATATTTATGCGCATATTTCATACCTTTTTATTTGAATAAAAAGCCTAAGTCTACTCATTGTGATGTCCTCATCTGTATTTGTTATGATTTTGGTCTTAATGTACCTAATTCATATTAAGGCCTATCTTTCCAGCTTCTATGTCCAGTTCTTTCATGATTTCAAACAATTCTTCTTTTTTATCGGTTATCGATACGATGTCATCAGCGTACCTTAGATGGTTCAAACGTTATCCACAAATTTTTATACCTTTTTCTTACCATTAGAACCTCACATTACGGACTTTAAATAGCATAGATTTAACTAATCTTTTGTTATTAATGGTATAGAGAGAAACTACAGGAAATTCTTTTTCCTTGTGGATTTTACAAAAAATATACTTACTTCTGCAATAGGGATCATAATGGCCTTCCCAGCGAGAAGCTTTTGTACATTTTCGTCCATTGAAATAGTCCAGATTATTTAAAGTAAAGCCAGGATAACAAGAATAGTATGCGATGTTTTTTATCACATTGATGTAACCATTGTATAAGGGTTTAGGAGCTTCGCAGCGTTTACAAAACGTTGAGTGTTCTATCTAGAAAATAAAAAATATCAAAATCATCATATCTGTGATACGCAACGATATTCTCATATCTTGACAATGCCGTTGAACTTCTTTAAGACCAGATAATCAAGGCCATTAATAATGTAAAATGTAGTAGGAGTACCTATATAAGAAACTTTGGACTAGAGCGAAGAAATAGCACAGGAGAAATGTTGTATACTTTCAAGTCAGATTAGTTTTGCTTCTTCCTTATGTTCGAGGAGAGCTGATTTCTATGATTTCTACAATAGTTCGGTAATCTGCGAAGTTAATGCTGGTTAAGTAGCCGTACTCACACTGGTACAGCTCCGTCTTCACTGATGTAAAATTCTTTTTAAGTAAATATTAAATAATAGAGGAGATATACTGCATTCTTGTCTTAACCCTGTAGATGGAAATATAACTTCAGATAACATAATATCAGCACGAATGTAAGCCTTGTTGTTTCTGTATATTTCTTTCAAAATATTATCTAATATCTATTCCTCAACTTCACATTCGTGTAAAGCTTCCCATAATTTTGACCTCGGTACGTTATCATACGCATTTTCTGTCTATAACAGCATATTAGTCAGAACATAATTCTGTCTGCCTTTCTTCTCCTATCAAATGTCGCTTTTCTACTATTTGTTGTAAAATAAATAGATTTATCAACCGAGTACCTTCGAGTGTGAAATCATTTTGGTGTTCACTTTTTTTAGTGCCATTACCATTTCAAGTCTGTTCTTTAGGTATTATCTCGCAAGAGCCTACTAAGAGGCTGTCAACCGACAATATTCTGTAGTTCGCAGGATCACTTCTTTTTCTTTGATGTTAAAAAAAAAGAAAAATACATAATAATTTAGACTCTTCCTTAATTTGTAAAACTGGATGAGATATCAAAATATTGGCATTTACATTAGATACATGCTCTTCTTGTAGTTGTATGTCAGCACCATATTTAAAATAAAGTTGAACATAATGTGGTACCAGGTATCTAAGAGACTCATTCATATTCAGCTCAGCGGATTGCTATTATTAAATATATATTGGATTCCATATAAACATGGAATCTACCTGCTTTATAAAATGATCCTTTGTTTATGTAATTTCACAACTCCAACAATAACACCCCACTGAGCTCAATATTAATGAGTCTCTAAGTCTCGATACACACTTTTGTCTTTTCAAGTCGTGTGCACGCTGCGAGGTCCGATCATTGGTGGTTCATATACACTTGTGTCTTTGCAAGCAACGTGCACGCTGCGGGCACTTGGCTTGTTCGTTTCCCGTCAATACACATTTGAACGTTTTCTCGGCGGTAATATACGGCAGAAATAAACAGCTCTGTATTTACGTTTAAATTCATCGCGTGGTCAACGTGTACTCACTGATTGCCTAGCACAAATTGTTAAGCCGCCTGTCTTGTTGTGCAAGCCGCGTGCACGTGGCGGCGTACAGAAATTGGCGCCTTTTCGGCCCATGCCGCTTGCAAGTCACTTGCAAGTAGTTTGCATGCCGCGCTTCAGCTCGAGTGTGCAGTGTCTAATTACAACTCATATACTACTGAACCGTCAGCGATCGCACGCATCATGCACGCAACTTGCAAAGATGCAAGGATGAATCGAGCCTTAGATATCTGGTACGGGTATACAAATATTCGCTACACACTTACCCCTTACCCTATTAAATATACGTACATATATCTCGCTTACCTGTACTTCTCCGTGAATGAAATCTTGCATGACTGGCCAGGCATATAAATTTCCAAAAAATAAGCCATAGCATTCCTCGAAATGTCTTAAAACCTCTTCTTGTGTTAAAGCTCGGTTCCAAACATCTACGTATGTTAATTTTCCTACGAATGATTCGCTTTGGCTAAACTCTCCACCAAACGTGTCCTGATCTTGACCCAATATAAAACTTCCCTTACCTTAAATTAATAAAAAAAATGTGATCAGTAAAACATAATATAATTATAAATGCTTCAGGTATAAACAACTAAAGACAGGTTTGTTAATAAGAAAGTAAAAAATCTGTCTACTACTTAAAAATCCGCCAAAAACCAAAAGATTCTTATTTTTACTATATTAAATATTTCTTTAATATATTTTAGTCACCCATAATAGATATCGAAGATATTTATTATGGGTATATTTATATACCATATAGATATTTATCGAAGCTCAAGCAAGCAAGCAATAGTGATTTAACCCAGCCTGAGAGACTTGCTAACCCCTTGAGAATGACATTCGGGTGATACAATTCATTGGGGCGAGGAGGATTAACTCATGTAAGCAGGACCAGGAATCACTCCACTCCGCTGATGCGCAATAGGGGCTCTCAATCAGCAAAGTGCTTATCATATCATATGAGAGTTCTGGTTACACGGACTCCCACATGAAATCCTACCCCTATCAATGCATGCCAGCGTGAGGCGCCCTAGTCACAGTATATAGAGGTTCCCTCTTTATACTGTGCCCTAGTCCCGCTATCTCTAAGTGACTTATCTTCGATCTGTATTGCTTGCTCGGGCTCCGTCCAGTTCGGTGACTCGGCGCTCGAGGATCTGGCCGGCAAACGCTTGCCCGTTTTTTGGGTTTTGTTAATATTTTTTTTTGTGGCTTGCGCCTACTGTTAATTTTTTATTGATTTTTTTAGTGGCCGAAGCCGTTTTTTGAGTTTTTTGTAGATTTTTTTTGAGGGATGTCTGAAACGTATAAAAATCAACATTGATAAATATAATGCGATCCCAAAGGTGGGCACGTTGTCTTTTTTGATGGAGCTACGATTATCTAGCCTTTATTATATTTATATTTACTAATATTTGCTGTTTGGGTCTTCTGTGTTTCCATCTATGGCACACATCAGACCTTAATATCTCTTGCAGGATCCGGTTTAGGTGGTCTTCTAGCTCAGCAAATTTTGTTCTGGATTTTTCCTCCATCATATCCAGTACTCTTATTTGTTTTAGGTCTCTAAATAAGAACCGTTCGGCGACATATCTGGGCACGTTTGTGTGGGCCGCTTGTATCTTCTTTTTGTTACTTTGACTTGTGTGACCCCATGCAAGAGATGCGTATGTAATTATTGGCAGTCTAATGATATTTATCAGTCTTAATTTTGTTTTCATGGCTAATTTGCTTCTTCTTCCTGTGAGTCCTCTTATTGATTTATCGAAGCTCTGCACGAAACTGAAAAAGGTATTCTACTAAATGGATACCGGCTAAACAACATCAGACATACAGATGACACCAAAGTTTTTGCGGACAACCTAGAAGATCTACAAGTCCTTATGAACAAAATCACGTATCACAGTCAACAATACGTACTTAATATAAACGTAAAGAAGACAAAGCTTATTATGATCATTAGCAAGAAAATTATAATATAAGGTCAACTCTACGTCAACCAAACCTATGTAGAAAGAGTGAAGCACTACAACTACCTCGGCACCATAATAAATGAAGAATGGACCAACAACCAAGAGACAAGAGACATCGGAAAAACTAGATCCAGCTTCAATCGGATGGGGACATTCTTCAAGAGTCACAACCTCTCTCTCGGTATATAAGTAAGAATGCTGCGACGCTACGTCTTCTCTATGCTTTTTTATGATGTTTAATCGTGTACCTTGAACGAAGATGTATGCAGACAATTGGAAGCATTTGAGATGTGCCTATATCGGAGAATACTTAAAATCCCGTGGACTGACCGAGTCACAAATGAGGAGGTTTTACATTCCTTATACGAATGAAGAGGAAGCGAGAGGTACTGACCACCATCAAATCTCGAAAGTTACAATATTTACTTCACACACATTATGCAAAATAAATCCAGATATGCCCCCCTACAAGCCATCCTGCAATGAAAAATATTTGGAAAGCGGGGTCCAGGACGAAGAAGAACATCCTGGTTGAAGAACCTCAGAACCTAGTTCAACACAAAATATGTGCCGATTATCTTCGCTGCTGCAGATAAAATAAAGATTGCCATGATAATTGCCAACATTCGTCACGGATAGGCACATCAGGAAGATATGCGTAAGTATATAGGCACCCGTTTGGAGATTTGAAAATTGTATTTGTGATTCCTAGTTCATTATCTAAACAGCATAATATCTGCCTTATTGCCATATTTATATATCTGCGGTATTGTTTATGATTAGAAATCTTCTAATTGTACTGTTTGGATTTCATTTGTAAATTTCATATAAGTATTTTGTTTTACGTCTTATAGTTCGACGAATACAGACCAAAAAAATGTAAGTAACGAAAAAATGAGGGGCTCAGAGCAACAGTGGCCTAAGCCACAAATTGAGAATTTTTAGAATATATCAATAAAAGCAGCAACATTAAATCTTCGGATTAACAAGGGTCTACACAACCTACCTCTATATTTGGCTAAATGGAGTTACATAATTTGTAGTGCCATCCCATAAGCATGGAAATACGAATGCAAAGATTGGATTTATCTCAAAACTTCGGTTTTGGGGTTAGTTCACTGTTGCTCTGAGCGCCTCAAATATGAACTAATTCTTTAATACAATCTATTTTGTTCCTTTTTTTAATTATGTAATATGAAATACATACCTAATATATTATGCCCAGGAGAAAGATTACTGCCAGATTTCTTAAGTTTTCCATCTACAAATACTTCATAGCTTCCATTTAACTGCGTCCAGGTGATGCAGAGATGGTGCCACGTTCCGTCATTCAAATGAATATCAGTTACTACATATTTATTATTTACGTACAATACTAGCCTTAAAAATATATTAAAAATATAATAAATATAAAATGTATTATTAAAAAATATTACAATACTTTCGACAATTATTTTTCAATTAGGCAAAACTTTTAACTTACCCTGTATAATCAGTTAAAGTAAACGCATTGTCATCGTTTCTTGTTGCATAGGATACGATGGTTCCATAATTAACCTCATCTAAAGTTTGTATCCAAAGACAAGTAGTTATCTGTAAACGTAAGAGGAGAAATGTTTCGTAAATTTACGAATTGAAATGTTTATAAATCAAGATCAAGTCAGCCGGATACACATAAAGGCGGAGATACATATGCGCTCTGCTCGGTGTGCGAGCCGCTCGCGCGCAGCGTATTCGTCAGATTAGTACGTGTTTTCAAGTGACGCACAAACGGCACGCACACGGCGCACCACGATCTAAATTCTGTCGGTTTTTCAACAAACGCTTTGATGGTTCGCAATACGTATTTGGACGGGATTGCGAGTGGTTTGTTGGTTTTGGCGCGCATGAGTTGAATATTTGTTAGTAATGGAATAGTCGGAACTGTCGGAAGGAAATTGATGTTTACCGTGGAAAATCATTATTGTGGGATCCTCAATAAAGAACCATTTAATTTAAAGAAACAACTTAAATCCGATCTGAACGGAAATAGAAGCTGAAATAAAAAAATGTACATGCGGACCTTTTTAAAAAATGTTAGTTCATTGTTGTACTAAAAATAACATGTATTAAAAATAAGATTTACTATTTTATTTGTGCATAAGCCACAATTCGAGTTTGAAATCAAGTTTACTTGACGTTTCGACTTTCACTTCGGAAATAGTTATCAATATCAAAAAAAAAACATTCATAAGCAGATATATATTATGTGTCACCGGAAAGCGAAATAGGTAATGCACGACTTGGAGAACCTATAGTTTTCCAACTTCGTGTCTGGTGAAGCAACGCAGTTGAAACAAGCGGATATATTATAATTGTGTCACCGGAAAGCGAAAAAGGTAAGGCACAACTTGGAAGACCCAATAGTTTTCTAACTTCGCTTCTGGTGAAACAACAGAGTTGGAACAAGCAGATATATTATAATTGGGTCACCGGAAAGCCAAAAAGGTAACGCACAACTTGGAAGACCCAATAGTTTTCTAACTTCGCTTCTGGTGAAGCAACGGAGTTGGAACAAGCAGATATATTATAATTATGTCACCGGAAAACGAAAAAGGTAACGCACAACTTGGAAGAGCCTATAGTTTCCCAACTTCGCTTCTGGTGAAGCAACGGAGTTGGAACAAGTAGATATGTTATAATTGTGTCGTCGGAAAGCGAAAAAGGTAACGCACATCTTGGAAGAGCCTATAGTTTCCTAACTTAGCTTCTGGTGAAGCAACTGAGTTGGAACAAGCAGATATATTATAATTGGGTCACCGGAAAGCCAAAAAGGTAACGCACAACTTGGAAGACCCAATAGTTTTCTAACTTCGCTTCTGGTGAAGCAACGGAGTTGGAACAAGCAGATATAATATAATTGGGTCACCGGAAAGCCAAAAAGGTAACGCACAACTTGGAAGACCCAATAGTTTTCTAACTTCGCTTCTGGTGAAGCAACGTAGTTGGAACAAGCATATATATTATAATTGGGTCACCGGAAAACGATAAAGGTAACGCACAACTTGGAAGAGCCTATAGTTTCCTAACTTCGCTTCTGGTGAAGCAACGGAGTTGGAACAAACAGATATGTTATAATTGTGTCGTCGGAAAGCGAAAAAGGTAACGCACATCTTGGAAGAGCCTATAGTTTCCTAACTTCGCTTCTGGTGAAGCAACTGAGTTGGAACAAGCAGATATATTATAATTGGGTCACCGGAAAGCGAAAAAGTTAACACAGGGCTTGGAAGAACCTATAGTTCTCTAATTTCGTTTCTAGTGAAGCTACGCAGTTGAAACAAGCAGATACATTACAATTGTGTCACCGGAAAACGAAAAAGGTATCGCATGACTTGGAAGTACCTATAGTTCTCTAATTTTGTTTCTGGTTGTAGGAACAAGCAGATATATTATGGTAGGGGAGCAAAGTATGCTAAATGTGCAGTCACTCGAGCGCTTTGGGGACCTATTGGGTTGTGATTATTAGGTCCTAAAACCAAAAAAGTTAAGTAAAATTTTCCATTTTAGTGGGGACTTCCCATTTTTTAATTTAATTTTCCATTTCCAACCATCTTTTTTCCGATTATAGCGCCATCTATCCATAATTCAAAAAAATGTTTCGAATAAAAGTTGTTTATTTTTATACAAACAATCCAAATCTGCAATAAGAAACAGGAGTCTACCATTTAAGATTTTAAAGTAACCCCCCACCTCACCTCCGTGGGGGGTCGTGTTTGGAACCATTCGATAGATTTTTCAAAAACATTGATAAAGTGTATTTTGCAGTTTTTCGATATGATGTTTATTTTGCGAAAGATCGCGGGATTTGTATTTAAAATTTTAAATTTACCCCCACCCCTCTCCGTGGGGGGTCAAGTTTGGTATTTTTCGATAGATTTTTGAAAAATATTGAACACGTAGTTTTTAGTTTTTCAATCTGACGTTCATTTCGCGAAATATTCGCTTTTTTTGTGAAACTTTTTGACTCACCCATTTCCGTACATATTTCCGTCATATTTTTGAAATATAGACTCTTTTGCATGTACTTAACTTACCTTATCTTAATCTGACAATTTCGAGTATTTTAAGGATAGATTTTTTTTTTCGGGCCCCCCTGAACGAACTCCCCTGTGTAAAGAGCCAATATATGGTGGAGGTACATCTGCAGGGTACCACGTTTCTCCCCATATGATAATCTGACGCGCTCGAGTAACTGCAAAAATCCCCGCTTGGGCTCCCCTACCATTATATTTGTGTTGCCAGGAAGCGAAAAAGGTAGTTCCCGAAATGTTCCCAAACTGTGGCTTATTCCACATAAAATAGTAAATTGCATAAGATGACACAAGAAAATAGTTTCAGAACAATACCAAAACAAGATGTAGTAGAAGTACAGGACAGAGACATGATTATCTACAATTACTAAACGTTCGTAAGTTTCCTCTGGATCGTCAAAATGAAAAATTTTAACGAACAATAACCGCGCCACGAACGCGCGGCGCACACACGGCGCGGAGTTCGCGGCGCGGATATCTGTGTCCGCCTTAATATGCGAGCCGAACTGTATGCGAACGCTATATTCGTATAATTTATACGGCAGGACGAGCTGTTCATTCGTCACGAACCACGGCCTGTCGGTTTTTGGAACGAACACAGAGGATATTCGCAGATCAATTTGGACGGCCTACGCAGCGATATTGTCTCGACGAATCGAGATTGTGTGAATGACATGTTCCTAGAGATAAGAAACGGAAGAATCATAATATAATCAATTTTTATTTTATAGTTGATAAACAAATAATTGCTGTTTTTCTTTACATTTAGAACGTGACTTTGAGATAAAACTACAAAATAAATAAATCATTTACATTAAACTTCGCACAAGTTGGTTCGTCGTTTTCCATGGATCGTGATGAGTTTGCGATGAGTTCGCTGTAAATATATTTTCAGCGAACTGTATGCGAGCAGTTCGCAAACAGTTCGGCTCGCATGTGTGTACCCAGCCTTTGCTAGTGAAGAAACATGAGTTCTGGGTGAGCTGTGGCAAAATTCCAAAAAGTGGGGACGGTTTGCCAGTTACTTACTATATGTGCAGTATTGTAACGTTGTCTGTAATATAAATATCGAAAATGTGTGAAAACGACCAGCTCTAAATCTTAAAACGTTAAGAAGTAAATTAAAACGGTTTAAAATTTACCAAAAATGGAGCAGAAAATAGATAATTGTTAAAAAATTTGAGGGAAGTACAAGAACTCTCTTTCTTTAACGCTATTGTTGTAACCAGAGCATTAGAAAAAATGCCGATATGCCGCGTATGTTACAAAAAATATACAAACAATAGAAGTGCTTGGCAATGCATTTTACTGCGTGTCATTTTCATGATAACCGCATGCCTATATAGTCCAAGTAATGAAGCTTAAAATAGGACAAAACCTCGCAATTTTTACAGAATGGATCGATTTGCTTGAAAATTTGAGAATAAGTAGTGGATAGTCCAAGGATCAAAATCTATATGATGCTGAAGGGCGCTTTTACCATGGGGGTGGTTGCCATCCCATGTCGGGGGTGGAAATTTTTTATTATACAGTGTGTCCACGGATGGGGTGCCCAAGAGGAAAAACTTTTTTATTTTCAATTTTAGCGAAAAATGTCATTCTTGATAAAAAGTTTTGCTTGTTCTAAAACCCCATAAAATGAAATAAAATTCAAGTTTTTCAAATCCTGCTTATTTTTATAGCCAATTTTATGCAAATACCTAGGTATACATTTTTGCACTAAGTTCGAAATTGTAATAATAATAACTTGGGAGAACAACCCTTTTGCTTCTCTGGATTATGAAGCCAGACTTTGTCGTTCTCCTTGAATCATCAAATTATTTATTAAATATTTATTAATCCAATAATTTTAATAATGAAATTTATCACAAAATAAATTCTTTATTGAACGCTTGACATTGTCGAAAAAAATGACAATTCGGAAATTATTTATCGGAGTTGACAATTACTAACCTACATTGTGGCTTGGCAACATTAGATTATTGTTTCGATTTCGAACTTAGTGTAAAAATTTATAGGAATTTACATAAAATTGGCTACAAAATTAAGCAGGATTTGAAAAACTTGAATTTTATTTCGTTTTATGGGGTTTTAGAACAAGCAAAACTTTTTATCAAGAATGACATTTTTTGCTAAAATTGAAAATAAAAAAGTTTTTCCTCATGGATACCCCAATCGTGGACACACTGTATTTTGACCGCAACAGTTGGTAAAAACATTCATTCTAAGCAAAAAACGTTCTATATATTTTTTTGATAAAATTAATAGTTTTCGATTTATTCGCTATCGAAAGTGTTAGTTTTATATCGAAAAAATCAATATTTTGAATCAGTTTTCTGCTAATAACTTAAAAAGTTTTCGTTTTATCAAAACAACTTTGCTTAACAAAAATGTAGCTTTTGAAAAAATCAACAAAATCGTTTTTTTTTTAATTTTGTTTAAGACCAATAGTAATCCAGCTATACTTTATTATATGTGTACAATAAATATATTATACACGGCTCACTAAAATAATTAGTTACGCCCCTGTACTACTGATTACTTAAAATTCAAGTAGTATTTATGTAACCTTTCTGGAAACTCCAGGTTATTGTTGAGACTCGCATTTGAACCCCTCGCCGGGGCAGATCGTCAAAAGCTTCCTAACGAGAATCATCTCTAATCTATCGACGCTCCCGCTATTCGTAAAAAGGCCGCATTTTACCGGCTTTTTTTGCTATCGTTTTATACCGCTCAGATAATTCAATCTGCTCAGTATTATCGACGATGATTTATTTAGCGTATTAGTGAGTGCCTTACAAATGAACCAAATGGATTATGGAATTCAATCAGAGCTCTGATGTGACACGTCATCAAGGAATAAAACTGTAAGTACTCTACATGTATGTGAACATAACTTATTAGTCGTGATACTGTATGCATTTTGAACCATATACCTCTCGTAGCAAATATTCTTTGTGCCATTTATGCAGATAATACTTTAAATTACATATGAAAAATCGTTATCTACTCTTAACCAGCTTACCTATGGGAATATACTCTATAACCGTACAATAAGTATAGGTTACTATTGTTAAGGATACTTTACGTATTGCCTAAACATTTCTGTTCCATCGAGCCGTATCATATTAATTATTTATTAATTAAATCCTCAAGGTCCTTCGTATTTGCATATTTTGATAATCTCTATTCTGAGAATAACGGTTTTTCATTTATAGTGTCTTTCTGTTGCATTTGGAAATTTCCAAGCCACGCCGCCCCGGCACAAAAATAAAATATTCCTCTCTTTCTGCACTCAAATTCTCAGTATTTAACCCAGCACGTCTCTACAATAGCTGGTAGGTTGTTAAGCCCGGTCTACACGTGCAATTTCAGAAACTACTTGCTTTGTTCAAATAAAGGAGTCGTTTTGTTTGTATGAAAAAATATTTGCATATATTACATTATTTTATTTTCGTAAATATATTTTTCTGTTTATAGTATACAAAAAGTGTACTCATTTCTTGGCTGATAGTACGGGTGTTATAATTTTAACATTGTTTGTTCAACCTTTTGATTTAAATTAAATTTATAATTTTGAATCCGATTAAGCCTGGTTCACAGGTTACAAAAATTATTAAAAATAATTTTGTTTTCTTGCATAAATTGTAAGTTTTTGCTACATTTAGCTTCGCTTAAGCTCATTTTACACTTCTAGAAAACTATAGAAAATAAATAATTGTTTTTTCCTTCAATTTAATTAATTTAAATACTTGTTAAGGGTGTCTCACACTTGCTGAAAAATACCCATTTTGGAAAATTGCATATATTTTGAAATTTTATAGTTTTGCATTTCATATACTAATCTGCGCTCATACAGGGTGATACTATTAAGCCAATCTCACACTATTAAACGTGTAATATATAATATATTGTACATATTCTCTCATTTTCGCATCGATTTATAGGTTTAGACATTTGCAAATAATCTATCTAATCTCACATTCTCGCAACATGGCTGACCGATCAAAATATAACCGACAGAGGCTCACCGCAAAACTTGATATAACCAAGTTGGCTGATTCGGTTCCCACAACTCTTAATTCTCTAAACAAATATAAAATTCGTGAAATAATTTCACAACTCAAACATTCTTACGGACTTTTCCGCGATGCTCAAAATGTGCTGGAGACGATCCCCGAGGAACCTACCCCCTCTACTGATTCCTCTGTGGTTTTTGATAAATATTTGGATACAATTTCTCTATTGGAAGAAAGGTTAGAGGTCATTGAAAGTTCTAATGTGACTGCTACCCCCTCCCTCCAATTTGACCCTAATTCTTCTCTAACCTCACAGTCTATGGCTAGGCAACGAACAGTAAACCTCCCTCGTATTCAGTTAAAACCATTTAGTGGCTTAGTTACTGAATACAATTCATTCATTGAGACCTTTGATACAATAATAGGATCTGATACTACATTAAGTGATCTGGAAAAACTCATTTACCTCAAAAGTTTTCTAACTTCCGAGCCTTTGACGCTTCTCGAGCATATCCCACTCACAGGTGACAATTACAAAATAGCCCGGGATAACCTGACACAAAGGTACGCCAACTCTAAATCGCTTATCAAAACTCTCATCTCTCAAATTCTTGATGCGCCTCCTATTTCTGGAAACGCAAATCACTCACAATTAAGAAATTTTCATACGGTCATGTCAAATAATTTCAAGGCCCTATTGAACTTGAATAGGCCCCCTTCAGATCTCTTGCATTTACTTCTCATACATATCGCTACTCAGAAACTCGACGCACCTACCATTAGGGCTCTTGAGTTCCAATCCGGTGGTAGCCAAGCTACCCCTGATTTTGTCCATTTTCTAGGGGAAATCGAGACACGCGTTGTTCATCTTGAGAATATTCAATCTCAATCAAAACCAAAATCGACTACTACTTCCAGACACTCTTTACACCTAGCCTCAGACACTTCTACCAGTAACCTTTCGCCTCGCTTAGGTCCTAAGAAATGTTCCTATTGCAACGACTCTCACTCGATCTACTCTTGTCCTCAGTTCAAGCAGTTGAATTCTAAAGAACGTTTTAGTTTTGTCAAACAAAATAAATTTTGTATTAATTGTCTTGGGTCTCACATGCTCGATCAGTGTAAATCCAAATTCTCTTGCATAGTTTGTAAATCTCGTCATCACACGTTGCTCCATTTCGACAAAACGGGTCATAGTAACCCTTCCGCGGCTGTTGGCCAACACAACTCAAATAATCATAATAAAACCGCTATCTCAAATAACTCCCATACACAGGGTAATTCACAACAGGGGCCCTCACATGTTAGAGCTCCTGAAACGGAAGTTAATCTTCAAAATTCGACTCCACATTCAATGGCTCTATCTGCAGCCTCGCTTGATAATCATTTGGTGTTATTAAGCACACTCCAGGTCTATCTTGTCGCTCCTAGCGGCAAGAGGGTCTTCGCAAAGGCACTCTTAGACTCGGCCTCACAGGTTTCATTTATTAGTGCTGACCTCGTAAAGGAACTGTCACTCACCACTAGAGATGGAAAATTACGGATCAATGGAATTAACTCCACCTCATCCTCGTCTCAATCTATTGTAGATACAACAATTTTCGCTGTCGCTAACGACGTTCCTTTTGACATCTCGTGCTCTGTACTCCCAAAGATAACAAATCCGCTTCCTCAAATTTCTATTTCGGCGAGCAAACTAAACATACCCTCAGAGATACCATTAGGTGATCCGATGTTCCATGTAACATCCCCAATTGGTATCCTGCTCGGTGCAGACCTGTATAACGATATCATTCAACCTGAAATAATTCGTTTGGGAAAAGGTCTTCCCGTTCTTCAACGCACTCTACTCGGGTACACGATATCAGGGTCAGTTCCAGACTTTGCTCTTAAGTCGAAAAATACTAAAAAGGCTTTGGAATTTTATTCAAACTCTCTCGTTACTTGTTGTTCTCATAACACTCCTTCCGCCGTAAATGAGCCGGTAGTGTCCAACGAGGAACTATCCGATCATTTACAAAAATTCTGGGAGCTGGAAGAAGCCGCTCCTCAGAACACCGATCTCATTAATGATCACCCCGCTGAAATTAATTTTGTAAAACATGTTAATGTTCTCCCCAATGGACGATATGAGTCCACACTCAATCTCAAACTCCCTATCGAAGATATAGACATGGGAAATTCGTTTCTCTCGGCAAAAAGACGTTTTCTCAGTCTCGAGAAACGTTTTCAACTCAACCCTGATTTATTGGAAAAATATCAGGACATTATATCGGAATATCTCAATAACGGACAAATAATTCAAGTGCCGTTAAAAATGCTAAATGACTCAGGTAAACCTAATTACTTTCTCCCTCACTTTCCCGTTTTCAAATCCAACTCTACTACTTCCACTCGTATAGTTTTCGATCCAAACAATAAATCGTCTACGGGAATCTCCCTCAGTGACGTCATAGACAAAGGTTATGTCGTCCAACATGAACTTTTTGACATTCTCGCTAAGTTTCGTCAGTTTAAATTCGCACTAGTAGGCGACATCAAGGCTATGTTCCTACAAATCGCCATTTGTCCCACTGAAACATTTCTGTTAAATTTTCTCTTTAGGGACAATATTCAGCAGCCTTTACGGTGCTATCAATTTCAAAGATTACCCTTCGGGCTCCCAAGTAGCCCATTTATCGCTCAAAGAGTTATCAAGCACATCGCTGACAACAACAAACATACCCACGAACTTGCTACTAGTGTTCTGCAAGAATCTATCTATATGGATGACCTGATCAGCGGTGCTGACAGTCTTCATGAATTAAGTTGTCTTTTCGAACAATTAACTTCTTTGCTAGAAACCCATGGTTTCCTCCTCCACAAGTGGAACTGCAGTTCTTCAGAATTTCTGTCTCAACACAATTTAAATCCCGTCTCTGAAGTCAGTCTTAACTTCACGGGATCTGATAAAGTCTTAGGCATATTCTGGGATTCAGAACGCGACCACTTTTCGTTTAAAACTCCTATCTTCAAATTGGCTAATGTTGTTACTAAACGTACTATTCTCTCCTACATTGCTACTTTGTATGACCCGCTAGGATGGTTATCCCCTGTCCTTGTGAACGCTAAGCTCTTGATACAGGAAATATGGTCCCAGAAATTGGACTGGGATCAACCCATTGACTCACCCATCATTATGAAAAATTGGCAAAACCTCTTATCGACATTCAAAACTATAGAAGAGGTCAAGGTACCTCGATGCTTACTTTTACAAAAGAAAGTTGTTGATGTTCAATTAATTATTTTCACCGACGCATCGGAAAAAATATACAGCACTTGTGTGTATCTCAAAGCGACATACTCAGACTTTTCTGTATCGTCGCGGCTTATCGCTTCTAAAAACAAAATTTCTCCGCTAAAAAATAAACTCACCATCCCCAAATTGGAACTTTGTGGAATAGTGTTGGGAGTCACTCTGGCTCATAGACTTTTTCACATCTTCAAGAAAAATTTGAGTATATCTTCATCTCATCTCTTTGCTGACTCTACAATTGCCTTGTCTTGGATACTTTCTAAAAAACACATTTGGAACATTTTTGTACAAAACAGAATTCAAAAGGTCAATTCCTTGTTGGAAACTTTTCCTTGTGATTTCCATTTCGTCAGAAGTCACGAAAACATCGCTGACCCCGCTTCCAGAGGGATAAATGTCTTTGATAATCCCCAGACCACCGAAGACTGGTTATGCGGACCTAGCTTTATTAGAGACAATCCCATCGATTTTTCTCTTCATCAAATTCCTCATTTTCAGGATGATCTTCCTGAATTAAGGAAGTTAGTTGTCTCAAACATAGCAACAAATCACGAACTCAACGACACCTTTGAAAATCTATTCGCTAAATCTTCTTCTTTTCGTAAAATTCAAAGAATTGTCGCTTATCTTTTTAGATTCATCAGTAATATTAAAAAGAAAATAAATAACTCTCCACGAGATACGGATATATTGACGCCACCCGAAATGGAGATCGCTGATCACGCGATCATCAGGTATATCCAAAGTATCTACTTTAAAAAAGAGATTCTTGAATTGAAAAATGCTAAACTCGTGACCAATAAAGCCATTCGTAAACTCAACCCCTTCCTACAACATAATGATGGGCTGATTCGTGTGGGAGGACGTCTCCGACACGCCCCCATATCGTATAATCAAAAACACCCCATTCTACTTCCTTCTAAATGTCGAGTTGTAGAACTAATCTTGACTCAAGCTCATCATAAGTTATTACATTCAGGCGCGCAAACAGTACTTTCGTATGTCAAAATGAAGTACTGGCCAATTGACGGATTAAGACAGATTAAACGCTTAATTCGTAAGTGTGTAAACTGTTTCCGATTCATGACACCCAATTCTGTTCAACAGATGGCAGATATGCATCCCGATCGTGTACTCCCCACTAGACCCTTCCAAGTCGTCTCAGTGGACTATGGGGGGTTCTTCTTAATTAAGTCCTCACATTTGAGGAAGGCACCGCTTTACAAAGCATACGTAGCCTATTTCATTTGCATGAGCACTAAATGTGTTCATATCGAACTCGTCACAGGATTAAGCGCAGAAGCCTATATTCTTACTCTGAAAAGGTTTATTGCCAGAAGATCCACGCCCAGTATTATTTGGAGCGACAATGCCACAAATTTCCATGGGGCAAAAAATGAAATGCGCGAATTCTATGATTTTTTCTTAAATCAAAATAATTCGGAACAGATTAAGGAATTCTGTACTCA